>NC_048298.1:101510436-101513829 GCF_013100865.1 Trachemys scripta elegans | reverse complement strand
CGGCGGCACGGCACTGGGGGGGTGTTTAGGTGGCGTGGCGCTTGTGGGGGGCGTTTCGGCGGCGCAGCGCTCGGGGGGGTGTTTCGGCGGTGCTTGGGGGGTGTTTCGGCAGTGCGGCGCTTGGAGGGTGTGTGTTTCGGTGGCACGGCGCTGGGGGGGTTGTTTTGGCAGGGTGGCGCGGCGCGGCGCTCGGGGAGGGGGTGTTACGGCGGGGCGGCACTCTTTTTTTTTTTTGCTTGGGGCGGCAAAAAAGGTGTTTGTTTATTTATCATTTACTTGTTTCAAAATGCTCCCTTCTTTGAAAAGGAGATGGCAAACAAGACCTATCTTAGGTCTGACTGAGAAGCCTTTTCACACCACTGGACACTAATTTCTTCTGAGCATTCTGTCAAGGTAATGTGATTTCTTTGTGGAAGGACAGCTGATGTGTTCAAATTTCTATATTGGGCTAGACACTGTCACATAAACTGTCTTATTTTCTACTGACTAAGCATTTTGTCTTAAAAATGTGTGTGTTAATTTGACCAATACAAGTTATGTTGGGTAATCTAAATGATGTCTGTGCCCTTTAACTACCTAACCAACTTATTTTTCTGAACAGAATTTAACCTTTTTCTTAAAAAAAAAAAAAAAAAAAAGTTGGTGCAAAAAAATGGCATAAGTACACATTCCTTGGAAAGGGGCAGGTTTTTTTATGTTTACAAATACAAATTACTTGCCATAATAGCAGTTAGACTGTCTGTACTACGTCCTAGGAATGATCCACCCAGAGGTCTGGATGGTTTAAGGGTTGGGCAATGAAAAAACAGAGCCCTTCATTGTTGAGATGAGTTCCTGTCTGCATCCTGTAAAACTTGCCCACACCGGTATTGCCCTGGCCTCTTCTTTTGTCATTCAGTGTTGCACGCATTCTAAAGCAATATGCATTTCCTCACCTTTTGGGGGCAAAGCCAGACTTTGAGGCACCTGCTCCCCTACTTGGTGTAAACTTTGCTTGTGCCAATCAGAAACTAACACAAACAGGTTTTGGGCCCCGTCCCCTATGACACTTCTATGATGTCATAGTTGGTACTTTATGGGCTGCCTGCCATGTGCAGGCAGGGAGAGGAGAAAGAAAAACGAATCCTGTGTATCCTGTGTACACCCGTAACCGAGCCTGATCACCTTGAAGCCTCTCTCTCAGCTCACGTGTTTCAAACAGAGTTTCTACGTTTGCCGGTCGTTATGCGTTGGTTTGTATTTGTAAGTATCAGTTATTACTAAATGCTGCATCTTTGTTTATAAATATTGTTAGTAGACATTTTAGTCATTGTGTGTTTTAAGTTTCATTAACTCTATTAGCTAATCAAACCCTGCTCCCTTACCCCTTGTAATTATCCCCAATAAAACTTTAAATTGATTAGTGTGTGTTTGTGTGTGTGTGTGTCTGCAGTTTGCAGCGTGACCCATACTCTCCTTGCATCCCTTACCAATATAGTCTATTGCCACGTGCAGCCTGGTAAATAACAGGCCTGCATTTTCTTTCACCCTGCGTGCCCGTGGCAATCCACATTCATATGTAGGGCACTAATTTGACTTGAACTTATGTTGATAGTGACTGGAAGTAGCAGCTAAAGGCTGTCTGGTAGCCTCTGCAAAATGGAGTGGTGGTATTGATCCTTAGTGAACAGAATTCTGTATCAAAAGCACTGTTACATTTAACACTGATTAGCCTCCTTTCTGAGGGCCTAAGCAGAGAAACCAAAGATGATGCAGGACCACGAAATATGAATTATATTCATCAATGGATGTGGACCCTCCCAAAGAGCAAGGAGGTACAGTGTGAACCTTCTCAAGCCATCATCTCTTACCAGCAGGGCCGGCTCTAACTTTTTTGCCTCCCCAACCAAAAAAAAGAGTGCTGCGCGGCCGAAACACACACCGCCGCCCCCCGAACGCCACGCCGCGCCGCCGAAACATGCCCCCTCGAGCGCTGTGCCGCCCTGCTGAAACACCCCCCCCGAGCACCGTGCCGTGCCGCCCTGCCGAAACACCCCCCTCTCCGAGCGCTGCGCCACCGGAAAAAAACAAACAAACCCTGAGCGCTGTGTTGCTGAAACACCTCCCCCAGCGCCATGCCGCCGGGGGAAAAAAAAACAAAACCCCGAGCACCATGCTGCCGAAACCTCCCCACAGCGCCGTGCCGCTGAAACATCCCCCCCCCCACCCAAGCACCACGCCACCCCGCCGAAACAAAAACAACCCACGCCCCCGAGCGCTGCCCGGCCGAAACAAAAACAACAACAACAAAAAAAAAAACCTTGAGCGCCACCTCGCCGCACCAAAAAAAAAAAAAAAAACCCCGAGCGCCGCACCACTGAAACACTCCCCAGCGCCGCGCCACTGAAACACCCCCCCAAGTGCCACGCCACGCCGCCGAAACACAAACAACCCACCACCCCGAGCACGGCCCGGCCGAAACAAAAACAACAACAGAAAAAGCCTCAAGCACCCCCCGCTGTCCCAAGATTGGCCGCCCCTTACAAGGTGCTGCCCGAAGCACATGCTTGGTCGGCTGGTGCCTGGAGCCAGCCCTGTTTACCAGCATTGCATTCTCTCTTTTATTTAAAAACAAAACAAGCAAACAAAAAACAACCCACCCACACCATATGTATTAGGTGGTAACTGTTAGCTCTAATTCTAGTTCTAGTTCTCAGCTGGCAGCATTAAGGTTCATACTTGCAGTCCTTAATGTGTTACACAGTATAAATAATAAATAATAATAACATAGTATGACTAACACTCTCCATGTGAACGCAAACCTCCTGATAAAATAAAATGGGCAAGAACAAAGCAATGTGGGATTATTAAAGGCAGTAGGAAAATGTACTAAAAAATTGTAGATTGATGGTAGGCTACTGGTGCTGATGTTAGACTTACACCCGGACTGTAAATTGTTTGGAGAATAAAACATGGATTATGACTAAACTTTGCACAGTAAGGCCAAATTCATCCCTGTAGTAAATTCTATTGAAGCAAAAGGAGTTACACCAGGGATGAATTTCACCCAGTGACTTTTTCATTAACAGGTTTCAGAGTAGCAGCCGTGTTAGTCTGTATCCGCAAAAAGAACAGGAGTACTTGTGGCACTTATGCTTATGCTCTAATAAATTTGTTAGTCTCTAAGGTGCCACAAGTACTCCTGTTCTTTTTCATTAACATCAGCTACCTAAGGAATGTGCCTACCAGATAAGTACTTAATACTGCACTTCTTTTAATTTCCTTACAAGTACAGGGAAATCTCTCTCAACATTCTAATCTTCGTTGTTACATTTATTTCCTAATCTGTGTTTTGCCTACAGGCTGTGTACACTTTTTGCCAACACTTCAGATTCTTATCTCACATAGGGCATT
>NC_048298.1:101263264-101505703 GCF_013100865.1 Trachemys scripta elegans | reverse complement strand
CCCCCCCCCGCGTCCCGATATTTGTCTTTGGTGATCTGGTCACCCTAGGCATTGTTGACTTTTATCTTTTCAACAGTATGTTTAGAACACAGATTTGTAAGGCGTAAAGTTACAAAGTTGGCAAGTAACTTAGTTTTTATGTTTGGTTCTCTTACAAGGTGTTGGTTAGTGGTGGTAGTACTCCGAGCCACCCGTGACACAAAAATTTGAGCTTCTATTCAGTGATGATACTGTACTGCCCTAGTAGGGAGGTGCTGTGTTATTAAGGTGTAGTATGTCAGATGACTTGTTAAACAAATCCCTTCTGCATATCTCTGGTGGCTGTCCAGGTGGGAGTTAAATATTGTGTGGCCTTTTGAACAGAGCAGGAAATAATTTTGACCAGACTTGCGGCCAAAGTTCCTCCTCTTAATAAAACAGGATCTAACGTTCCAGCGAGGGTGACCAAATGTCCCAATTTTATAGGGACAGTCCCGATTTTTTTAGGCTTTTTCTTATATAGGCTCCTATTACCCTCCTACCCCATATCCCGATTTTTCACACTTGCTGTCTGGTCACCCTAGTTCCAGCCTGTATGGGAGCTATTGCTGAGCTCATACAATAAATAGCTGTTATACTTATAGTTAATATTTATAGTACCACCAGCACAGAACTCATTTCCAAGTGCTTTTACAAAGCACTAACTTGAGTGTGAAAGGTGCCATATAAAACCAAATGTTATTGTGTGTGTATATATATTTTATAGAGTATTCAGCATCCCAAAACTACATTAATAGAATGAGAAGGCTGCATGTCAAATGTCAGGAAACGCAAAAGTTAAGGATGCTTGTGCCATCTCAAAGGGACGCTGTCAACCTGAATCTGTTTAATTGACTAATTTAAAATATTCCAGGTTGTGACAGAACATCCTTTAAATAGGATGTCTTGATTTGTTTGTTTGTTTTGATGTATCTTTGGTAATCTTTTAAAAAATGTGCATGAGGTTTTTCTGTTGCTTTCTTGAGGATATCATGAGAATATTTTCAGCAAGAGAGCAACTAAAACCCCGATCCTGTAAACACTTACATACATAAATAAAGTTAAGAATGGGCATAATGTTTGGAGGCTCAGGCTGTCAATAAACAAACTGAAAATATTAGCAGTGTTTTGTTTTTAACTCCTCTCTGTTTTAATAATCTTAGATGTTAAATGTATTTACTCTAGTTACAATTATGTCTGAAAACTGATTTTTCAAGCTGGCAGAGTTCCTTTAACTGTTCCTTTTGTGCATGTCTATAAAAATGTCTTACATACATGCTTACATAACATTTCTCAAATGTTACATCATAGTTTTTTAATAAATTTAAACAGTTGTAGCCTCTTGCAATAGTTCCCCATTATTGTATAATAATTTTTATTGTCAATGTTCTGGTATATTGTTAACTTATACTGTAATGTATTATCTCTCTTGGAAATGTATTTTAATAATATTGTCAGCACTCATGTATTATGCATTTTTTTCCAACTGCAACTTGGGAAACAGTATGTTATATAATTAGGGACAGTATTGTAAAGGGGTTAAAGATAATTTTGTCTGTACAATCTTAACTTTGGACTCTTCTGATATTCAGTACTTAAATATGCACCCTTAGACGCCAATCATTCAACTGGATCTGCACAGGCAGACCCTTGTGCCTATGGCTTCTTCTGCAGGATCAAAGCCTTAAGGTTCTAGAACATACTGTAGTTTTGAAGAGACTATTTTACCCATAAAAATATACAGAATTGTGAGTGTGGGCCCTTTGAAGTTTACATTCAGCTTTCTCACACCCTCCTTTTTTATATCCACATTTTGCCCACTAATTTCAGAAGTGAAGTCCTGGTCCCACTGAAACCACTGGCAAAACTCCCACTGACTTCAGGGGGGCCAGGATTTTACCTTGGTGTCTAAATTGAGACATCTAGGGCATGAGTTTCCAAATAAAGCCAATGGGGGCTGCAGGCACTCAACACCTCTGAAAATCAGATCCTAAGCACTTCAGGTTGGTTACCCTAGAATCAGTGGTCACAGTTGAAAAATTTGTCCTAAAGACTCTTTATAAATGACTTTTCTTCTTATGTAATATTTTCTCAGTACAAAGGTGTTTGTTTTTTTTAGTTACTTCATGCTTTGTGGCATGCCAGGTTAGTAGAGGAGCAGCACATTCTGATGTATTATTGTTGTTGCTTTTGAACCCCCCTCCACTTGTTGGAAGCCTGTCTTCCTATATAGCAGAGCCAGACTTTAACCTTTTGAGCCCCCTCTCCGAGTAGAGACCCCATCTTAGCAGAAGTTAGTATCCTACTTCCAATTAGTGACTTGTCATTGTGCTTCCTGCCCTTGCGTGATTTGCTAATGGTGTATTTTTAGGTGAAAATATGCTACTTCAGTGCTTTATACTACTACTAATTGCTAAGTTGGAAGAATGAGGGATCAACAGGCTAACACTATACCAAAGGGATTTTCTGCCCTGACTCGGGTAAGAGTCTTGAGGTGGCCTCGGAGGGGGAGAGAGCCCCAGGAAAGGCTGGGGTATTGGGTAAGGAAAGAGTGCATAGGCCCTGGGAGGATGGTAGGTGGGGGAAGGCTGTTAGGGGCTGGCTGGAAGGAGGGGGGTCTATGGAGAGGGAGGTATATGTAGAGAGGGGAAAGGTTGTAGATAGGGTGACCAGACAGCAAATGTGAAAAATCGGGACAGGGGGTGGGGGGTAATAGGAGCCTATATAAGAAAAAGACCCAAAAGTCGGGACTGTCCCTATAAAATCGGGACATCTGGTCACCCTAGTTGTAGGGAACAGGGAGGGAGGGTGTGTATAGAATAGGCTCTAGGGCTGAGGTGGGAGTACTATGCAGATGGTATTGTGGGGAGGCAAAGAATGGAACGGAGCTGGGAGAGACTGGAAAGGGGCTTTAAGGATGTTAGTGAAGGGGTCGGGGAGGAGCTTATAGGAAAGGGGCGGGGTTACATCCCGCGCCCTCTGAGTTCCCTGGATGACGTTTAGTCGCGCCGTGATGTCAAGGTGTTCCCCATGACGTCAGACGGCCCATGCGCAGTGACAGCGAATATTACAGGTGACGTCACGGACCGAGTGTGACGTCTAGTGGTGCGGGCCGCTGGAGCTCTCCGGGTTGTGTGGTCCCCCCCCCCTCCCACTACGGGTCGCGGCTGGGGGCGGCCTGGCAGCGGGGACGCGGCTTCCCCCTCCCCTTCCTCCAGCGCTTCGACCCAAGATGGCGGCGCTGAGCAGCGGCAGTAGCTCCGAGGGGGCCTCGCTCTTCAACGGGGACATGGAGCCTGAGCCGCCGCCCGGAGCTGGGGCCTCGTTCCCGGGGGGCAGCGGCGGCGGCGAGCCGGCCATCCCAGAGGAGGTGAGCGCCGGGCGGGGAGAGGAGCCGCCGGGCGGGGTGTACTGGAACCCCCCGGAGCCGCTGCCTGGGGCTTCCCCGACCCCTGGCTCTGCGGCCTGAGCTGCCGCCTCGAGGCAGGAGGTGCGCGCTGCCCTGGCCCCTGCCCCCTGCCGGAGGCTCCCCGCTGTGTGGCCCGGGAGCGGGTTGTGCACGGCGGGGCCGGGGCTGCCCAGGGGCCCAGGTGAAGGGCGCGGCGGCGGCGGGACGGGGTCTCCCCTTCCCAATGTAGCGGGAGGGGGCAGGGGATGACGGGGCCTCCCTGGGCGGGGGATGACGGGCGGGGGAGGCCGCGGCAAAGGGGGATCCCTGGCGCCGGCAGGCCCAGCCCGGGCCGCTCCGCATTGCTCCGATGCTGCGGCTTGGGAGGGGGCTGCTTAGCTCAGCTGCGCCTCCGGTTGCCGCCGGCGCTCCCCCGGGCCATCCCGGCCGCTTTGCGCCTGGCCATGGCGACAGCGCCTGGCTCCCAAGGGTTAAGGCAGGGGGGCCCGGCGCGCACGCTGCTCCTGCTCAACAAGTGCAGGCGGCGCAGGTGGCTCCGGCGGGCGGCCTGGCCCTGGGGCGCGAGCAGCAGCGGGCCGGGGTAGTGCTGTGTATCTGCAGCGCGGGGTCGCCTCGGCAAGGTCCCTGCTCGTTGTGCCGGGCTCCCGGCCTCCCTTTGCCCGGAGAGCTGGAGAAGCTACTGCGCGTTTCGCTTTGATGTAGGGCCGCTGGTAGTGACAGGTGCAGCGTCAAGGGATCTGTCTCTGGGTCAAAACCGAAAGTCGGGGGTCTTCAGGCATCCCCCCTCCGGCTCCTCTGTGCTGTGCATCTGAGAAGCTGTAGTACGCTTTTGCAATCAGTTTATCTTGTAGCTGAGAATCTCAAAGCACTTGTCGGATATTGCCGAATCTCTGTGTTTGCGGGATTGTGCCCTTAATCGCTATTGCAGCATAAGGTCTATTCCCGTGGATTGGCCACTGGGTTGGGGTTCAGGATACCTGGGCTCTAATTTGTGTCTGTCACAGCCATGGTGAGACTCCTGGACATATCTGTTAACTAGCCGGTGTTTGTTTCCCAATCTGTAAAAGGAGGTAATACCTCTCTTACTGGGGTGTTGAGGTTTAAATTGCTGTTTGCAGAATGAGTTCGGCACTGGGATATGCAAAGTATTTTGAGTTTTTTGGGCGATTTAGGCACAAAGACAAAGTGACTTGACCAATGTCACATAGCAAATTGGTTCTAGAGCTGGGTTTAGAACCCAGAAACCCTGACTTCTGGTCTCTTGCATCAGTCACTGATGGTAAAACTTTCAAAAGCATGTGAGTGATTTGGGAGCCTGGGCATCCAAGTGTTCTGGGTCATCAGACTCTACTTCTAGGACCTCTACTTTTAGCTACACCAGTTGCTAAACAGTTGCCATATTCCTACCTTAGCAGTAAAAGTGTTTTCATGTTTACTTATATCACATGAACCAAATTACATCCAGTACACTTTACAGATGGGAAAACTCAGACAGGGAATGGGTCTATGGCAGGGCTGGGATTAGACTCTTGATCCCACAATTCAGACTTCTGTCAGTCACATAATAATTCTTTTCTGTAAGTAATCATCATCATCATTTGTTTCTAACTCTAGTTCTAATAGCACTACTTGCGTAGTAGACAAGAATGGTAATGTCAGCAGTCAAAACTTTGCTAATACATAGTAAAAACTGAGATTTTTATTCCTGATACAAAAAAGGAATTTACAGTTTAAAGATTTAAATGCCATCACATCAGTGTGTGCACGCACGCGCTCTATATTTTACACAACATGTAGGAAGAGAAAGTGATGGGTATGTAGCAAGAATTATCGTATTTTGTTACTGGTAAGTGGCTACTGCTCTTGGACCAAAGACGTTTGTTTTAAGTAAAAACCTGAATAGAACAGTAGGAACCAGTTTTATTCATGTAATGTGTTCACCTGCAAATGTAAATATTTTGTACATAGCCTTTAAACAGAATAGATTTGTAACAGATAAAGCACCATACTTTACATACATTAAGTTGATATAATGAGGAACTTTGGCTATTCTGAATACACTTTTTAATTCAGCCCTGATATGTTCAGTTGCAAAAATGTATATTTATGGTCTGTACTTACTCAGCTCACACACATTTTGAGGAGGTCTGGTTAGCTATGAAACAAGAGACCTACCAAACCATCTTGTGAGGGGTGACTTTGCTCTTGAAAAGGATAGCTACTTAAATTCTAACACCCTCGATTTTATATACTTTATGCTTCTGTCAAGTTCCCAATCACAGATTTGTAGAGAAGAATTCTTTAAGAAAAAAGACAATGGGATTCTAAAGTTCTTAAGTACCTACTACAGAGTCTCATTAAAAAGCTCAGCTTCAGTTGCTTTGAGTTAATATCTAGAATGGTTTCAGGGTCAGAGTGAATGTTGTCTTGAGCCCATGTGAAAACCTGAGCTGAACTTACTGACACATTACAGGAAATGTAGCTTTTTTCGTAATGTTCTTTTTTGGGCTATTCCATAGTTTTTGTTTTTTTTTAATGTTAAAAAAAGGGGGCGAAAGTGTTGGGGAAATTTGGAAAAAGACTGACTGACTGAGTGCCACAAGTACTCCTGTTCTTCTTTTTGACTGACTTAGTATTTCAACACAAATTTACTTGTATTTTAGTTGAGTAGATAATTTATACTGAAAGCATAATGCCTTACTATGAGGTTATGTGGCTAATGGCCAGAGCTGAAGTAATACCTTACCAAGATCTAGGATTTAAATTAAAAAAAAAACAAAAAAAACAAAAAAACCCCCAACTTTTAGGCAGATGTAGTTAAGTCTTTATGAAGAATTCTTATCAAATCTTGAACTTCTTGCCTCAGATGTTATCTCTGTAGCCCTAACCATTAGATAAAAAGCCTGTCATAATAAAGTGTATTGATCATTAATACTTGCTCTGGTAAAGAAAACAAAGTTGAATACATGCGTAAAACTAAAAGCTTATAGCTGGTGGTGTGGGGGGAAGAATTCACTGTGCCAGAATGTAGTAATTGCAAGAGCTCCTCTCATTTGAAAAATCATGCAGGATTCATAAGTGTACTTGGAACCATACATGTGCTTACAAAAGCGTGGTACATTTAGGAAATTACTCTTGAGGGCATTCTGTGCCAAAAAATTTAATTCTGAGCACAGTATTTTAAAATTCTGCAAGATTTATTTCTCAATAAATAAATGCAGAGGCTCCAGCATGGCAGTGGGGAGCACAGGCCACTGGCTGTACGAAGGTGGGAGATCACCCTGCAGCCTCCCCCCCCCCTCCCCCCAGGACACGGACTCAGTGGTGAGGCTGCACCTCACCCTGACACAGCACAAGGTCTGGGCCTGCCCTTCTGCACCAAGTGCACCAGGCGTGGGGCTTGCAGGCTCAACCAGGCAGGATCCAAGTGTGGAGGGGCTCAGTGGGGGGGGATCCAGGTGTGAGGTGAAAGCATTTTGTGTGGGACAATCTGGGTGCAGGCAGCTCAGTGGGGGATCTAGGTGTGAGGGGATCTGGATGCGGGGAGGGTTGCAGGGGCAATGGGACTTTGCAGGGGCTTCCAGGTGAAAGTGGTTTGGGCTTACCAGAGGGGTCTGGGTGTGGAGGTCTCAGCACGGGGGGTCTGGGTGCAGCTAGTTGGGGGTCCGTGGTATGGAGGTCTGGATGTGGGGGCTCAGGGTAGGGTGACCAGATGTCCAGATTTTATAGGGACAGTCCCGATTTTTGGGTCTTTTTCTTATATAGGCTCCTATTTCCCCCCCCACACACACACACACCCTGTCCTGATTTTTCACATTTGCTGTCTGGTCACCCTAGTTCAGGGTGGTGCAGGGGGTAGGACTTATCAGGATGGGGGTCTGAGTGCAGGAAGCTCAGTGGAGAGTGGTCTGGGTGCAGGGGTTGGGGTCTGGAGGCAGGGGACTGGGTGCAGGGGGGCTCCAGATACAGGGGTTGAGGTTCAGTGGGGTGGGGTTCTGGGTGTACCGGGTGAGGCTTGGTGAGGGTGTCTGGATATGGGAGGTCCAGATACACAGGCGTTGGGTGGATGGGGGAGCAGCTCCCTGTACAGTGACCCCTCCCCCCCTGGAGCTGAGGAGCAGTGGGGGCAGGAAGCAGGGGAGGATGCTGAGCTTCCTGCAGCTGGGGGAGGTTTCTGGGGGTGGGTCTGACACACCCTTAGCCACTCCTTGCAGAGGAAGAAGTAGTCCCGTTCTCTCCTGCCTCCAGCCCAGCCGGGACTAGCAGCTGATCCCGGCTCAGGTGTCCCCAGCCCTGCAGTGATTTACCTCTCTGCTGGCTGCTCCAGGTGCCTGCAGTGATGTACCTGTTGAGCTAGGGAGTGGTGCATGACTCCTTTTGCAGCTTCCCTTTGCTTCCCTGTCAAAGTCATTTTCTGTGGGGAAGCAAAGAAATCTGCGGGAGATATTCTGCGCACGCGCAGTGGTGCAGAATTCCCCCCAGAGTAGGAAATACATACTTTCTAGAGGCACCAGGACCTGTAGACACTGGAGGCGAGTGCATTTAGGGTATATGTCTTTTACCCCCCTACTCCATTCCCATCAGTTGTTTTCTTATAAGCTGGACTCTCAGATGAGGACAGGGTTTTCAGGACCTGGTGAGAACTAGAGATGAGCCTTGGGGAATAATTAAAGTATTATACCCGACTTCTAAGAGGGGGGCAAGGTGGACATTTCAAGGTGGGAAACCAGCCCTCTGGAGCTCCCTCTGAGTCTTGCCTTCTTTCCTGTCTCTTGGGGCATGGAGACTGAGGCATCCTCCTCAGCTCCCAGTGGCCAATCCACTTGCCCGGACTCAAGCTGTCTGTCTACTCTTGGGTGAGTTTCGGGGACATTAGAATTCAGGCTGGTTCACCCCAGGATGGATTCTCAGGGCACAGGCTCGTTCAGGTGGGGAGCATCATGGGTTGCAGGATGGTTGGATGTGTTTATCAGCTGGGAGTAGAGACTATATATTCTTGTCACTGGGGAGTAGTTCCAGAATTATTAAATCATTCCAATTAGATTCTGTTCTTTCAGAGGAAGAAATTCAAAATAGATGACTCAGGAAGTCCCTGCGGAGACACCCAGACTTATTGGCCTCCTGATGCCAATTTAATGGCTGGGGAGAATAAGTTCTGCTTCAGCCTTTTTGGAACATGTCGTTATTTTCAGTTTTGAAATTATTTTAATTTTTAATAGTCCATAATAAATTTTTCTATTGATCCGAAACAGCTTTCCCCCCACATTTTGAAACTTCTTGCCTTTGTTCTCTTTTGGAACAGTTTATTTTTCAAACTCACAGCATTTCCCACAAAACAAAAAATCAAGTTTCCACCCAGCCCTAGTGAGAAGTCACCTTTAATTGAGTGATACTTCAGTTCATACTTCTTTAGTTTGGAAAACATTTTTTTTTCTCCTTTTGAAGTATTTTCCTGCCAAGTGTAACTTTACGTAACAGATGTTTGGGGATTGAATGGATTTTTTCTTATGATGAAAGTTAATGCAATATGCATTCCCAATGGAAGTACTCTACTATGATGATGCCACTCACTGTATTTTCCTCATTACAAGACACAAGAGGCTAGCATTGAAAGAGTCCATGTATCAACATTCACTCTTTTTGTTGAAAGCTGAATCTTAGAAATCAATTACTTTTGGTTTGGAAAAATGATTGCAATCAGTTACAGGTTGTTGATGAAACTGAGTATCTCTGGCCTGGTCTACACTATCACTTTAATTCGGATTTAGCAGCGTTAAATTGAATTAACCCTGCACCCGTCCACTCAACGAAGCCATTTATTTCGAAATAAAGGGCTCTTAAAATCGATTTCTGTACTCAACCCCGACGAGCGGAGTAGCGCCAAAATCGATATTGTCATTTCGAATTAGGGTTAGTGTGGCCGCAATTTGATGGTATTGGCCTCTGGGAGCTATCCCACAGTGCACCATTGTGACCCCTCTGGACAGCAATCTGAACTCGGATGCACTGGCCAGGTAGACAGGAAATGCCCCGCGAACATTTGAATTTTATTTCCAGTTTGCCCAGCGTGGAGAGCGCAGGTGACCACAGAGAGCTCATCAGCACAGGTAACCATGCAGGCCGATAATCGAAAAAGAGCACTAGCATGGACCGTACGGGAGGTACTGGATCTGATCGCTATATGGAGAGAGGATTCAGTGCTAGCAGAACTTTGTTCGAAAAGACAAAATGCCAAAACTTTTGAAAAAATCTCCAAGGGCATGATGGAGAGAGGCCACAATAGGGACTCGGATCAGTGCCGCATGAAAGTCAAGGAGCTCAGACAAGCCTATCAAAAAACAAAGGAGGCAAACGGTCGCTCCGGGTCAGAGCCGCGGACGTACCGCTTCTACGCCGAGCTGCATGCAGTTCTAGGGGGAGCCACCACCACTACCCCACCTCTGACCGTGGATTCCGAGAAGGGGATAATCTCATCAACTACACCGAGGATTCTGCGGACGGGAAGAGGAGGAGGAGGACGAGCTTGCGGAGAGCACCCAGCACTCCGTTCTCCCCAACAGGATCTTTTTCTGAGCCTGACTGAAGTACCCTCCCAAGCCAGTATCCAAGACCATGACCCCATGGAAGGGACCTCAGGTGAGTTTACCTTTTAAAATATAAAACTTGTTTTAAAAGTGAGCGTTTTTTAATGATTACTTTGCCCTGAGGACTTGGGATGCATTTGCGGCCAGTACAGCTACTGGAAAAGTCTGTTAACATGTCTGGGGATGGAGCGGAAATCCTCCAGGGACATCTCCATGAAGCTCTCCTGGAGGTACTCCAAAACGCTTGCCACAAGGTTTCTGGGCAGTGCAGCCTTATTCCCTCCTCCATGGTAGGACACTTGACCACGCCATGCTTACAGCAAGTAATCTGGTATCATTGCATGACAAAGCCTGGCAGCGTATGGTCCCGGTGTTTGCTGGCGTTCAAGCAACATCCGTTCTTTATCTCACTGTGTAATCCTCAGGAGAGTGATATCGCTCATGGTAACCTGGTTGAAATACGGGAATTTAATTAAGGGGACAGAGGTGGCCGTTCCTACTGGGCTGTTTGCCTGTGGCTGAAAAAGAAATCCTTCCCTGCAGTTAGCCAAGTGCAGGGAGGGGAGGGGAATTGGCCAGGAGCTTTTCGCATTTGGCTAGCAGGGATCTTCCCTGATACCAGCCACGCGGTGGGGGGAGGGGTAAAGCGATCATCCAGAGAATTGGATGGGGGTGGTTGTTAGTTTGTTTTCTGCTGCTGAAGGTTAACAGGAAAACGGCAGCACTCAACGGGCTTTGCTTGGTATGTGGGAAAGGAGGGCGCAGAAGCCGAAAGACAGTGGCTTACCATGGCCTCATGCAAGCCGAATTCTGTTGCCCGGACCTGTGTCTGTGATCTCTAGCAGCAAAGCCACAGGCACTCAATATTAAGATGCAAAATTCGACCTTGTACCGAAATCACATGTGCTATGTTATGTGAATAGTGTTGTTCACCGTGAAAGAGTATAAGCATTGTTCTGTAAAATTTATCTTTTTAAATACTTCTCTCCATTTTTTCCCTCCCTCCCGCAGCTGCAAATTTTTCAAGCCTCCCTCCTCCGTCCCGAAGGCTATCTCAGATAAGGCGTCGGAAAAAGAAGACACGAGACGAGATGTTCGCAGAAATCATGGAATCCACCCGCAGTGAAAGAGCTCATCTGAATGAGTGGAAGGACACGGTTTCAAAGTATAGGAAAGAAGCCAGCGAATGTGAGGAGAGGAGAGACGCTTGAGATGAGAGGTGGCGGCAGGAAGATCAGAGGAGGCAGGATGCAACGCTGGGGCTGCTGCGTGAGCAAACAGACGTGCTCCGGCGTCTGGTGGAGCTTCAGGAATGGCAGCAGGATAAGAGTGCCGCTACAGCCCCTGTATAGCCCCCCTTCCCCCTCACCATGTTCCATAGCCTCCTCACCCAGACGTGTAAGAACGCGGGGTGGGGGAGGCTCCGTACACCCTCCCATTCCACCCCAGTAGATAGCCCAAGCAAAAGGCTGTCATTTTTTTAACCTTTTTTTAGTGGCCTTTTCCTTCCCGCTGATCCTCCTCCCAAACCCCACCCGGTTTCTCTCCCTCTTTTTATAATCCATTAATAAAGAATAAATGATTTTTAAACGATAGTGACTTTATTTCCTTTATCAGAGGGGTAGCCGTGTTAGTCTGAATCTGTAAAAAGCAACAGAGGGTCCTGTGGCACCTTTGAGACTAAGAGAAGTACTGGGAGCATAAGCTTTCGTGGGTAAGAACCTCACTTCTTCAGATGAAAGTCCTTTATTTCCTTTGAAAGCAAGCTGGGGGAAGGGAGAGGGTGGGTTCCTTACAGAGAATGAGTCAATAAAGGGAGCGGGTTTTCCTGAAGGAGAAACAAACAGAAATTTCACACTGTAGCCTGTCCAGTCATGAAACTGGTTTTCAAAGCTTCTCTGATGCACAGCGCTTCCTGGTCTGCTCTTCTAATCACCCTGGTGTCTGGCTGCGCGTAATCAGCAGCTAGGCGATTTGTCTGAGTCTCCCACCCCGCCATAAAGGTCTTCCCCCTTACTTTCACAGAGGTTGTGGAGCACACAGCAAGCAGAAATAACAATGGGGATATTGGTTTGGCTGAGGTCTGAGCGAGTCAGTAACGATCACCAGCAACCTTTTAAACGGCCAAATGCACATTCTACCCACTATTCTGCACTTGCTCAGCCTGTAGTTGAATAGCTTCTGACTCCTGTCCAGGCTGCCTGTGTATGGCTTCATAAACCATGGCATTAAGGGGATAGGCTGGGTCCCCAAGGATAACTATTGGCATTTCAACATCCCCAACTGTTATTTTCTGGTCCGGGAAGTAAGTCCCTTGCTGCAGCCGTTTAAACAGATTAGTGTTCCTGAAGATGCGAGGGTCATGAACCCTTCCTGGCCAGCCCACGTTGATGTTGGTGAAACATCCCTTGTGATCCACAGGTGCTTGTAGCACCATTGAAAAGTACCCCTTGCGGTTTATGTACTTGGTACCCTGGTGCTCCGGTACCAAGATAGGGATATGGGTTCCATCTATCGCCCCACTACAGTTAGGGAATCCTATTGCAGCAAAGCCATTCACTATGACCTGCACGTTTCCCAGAGTCACTACCTTTCGTAGCAGCACCTCAGTGATTGCTTTGTCTACTTGCATCATAGCAGCCCCCACAGTAGATTTGCCCACTCCAAATTGATTTCCGACTGACCTGTAGCTGTCTGGCGTTGCAAGCTTCCACAGGACTATCGCCACTCGCTTCTCAACTGTGAGGGCTGCTCTCATCTTGGTATTCTGGCGCTTCAGGGCAGGGGAAAGCAAGTCACAAAGTTCCAAGAAAGTGCCCTTACGCATGCGAAAGTTTCGCAGCCACTTGGAATCGTCCCAGACCCGCAACACTATGCGATCTCACCGGTCTGTGCTTGTTTCCCGGGCCCAGAATCGGCGTTCTACGGCTATAACCTGCCCCATTAACAGCATGCTCTCCAAAGCACCGGGTCCCGCGGTTTGATAGAATTCCATGTCCATATCCTCATCACTCTCGCTGCTGTAGCCTACTCCTCGTCGCCTGGTTTTGCAGGTTCTGGTTCAGCATAAACTGCACTATAACGCGCGAGGTGTTTACAATGTTCATGGTTGCTGTCTTGAGCTGAGCGGGCTCCATGCTTGCCATGGTATGGAGTCTGCACTGTTCACCCAGGAAAAAGGCACGAAACGATTGTCTGCCGTTGCTTCCCTGGAGAGGGGGGAGGATATACCCAGAACCACCTGTGACAATGTTTTTGGCCCCATCAGGCATTGGGATCTCAACCCAGAATTCCAATGGGTGGAGGAGACTGCAGGAACTATGGGATAGCTATGGGATTGCTACCCACAGTGCAACACTCCAGAAATCGACGCTAGCCCCGGTACATGGACGCACACCACCGAATTAATGTGCTTAGTGTGGCCGCACACATTCGACTTTATACAATCCGTTCGCAAAATTCAAATTATATAAATTGGGATTAATCCTGTAGTGTAGACATACCCTCTGTGACATCTTCCCTGGTAAAATGAAATGTTGTTGATACCCTATTATTATAGAAGCACTATAATTTTCTCCAAAGTACCCAACAGCAAGCAAAGAAATGTACTAATTAATACACTAAAATGTTTTTACTATAAAAATAGGTTGCATCGCTCAGTTGTCAGTGAGTTTTTAAAAATAAGAATTCTGTTACGTAGAGGGATACTAGCAATAATTTCTGCAGCGTATTGTTTAAGTGTATTTAAGCCTCTGAAACAATGTTATTAGTAAGATAAATTGAAACAGTTAAACTTGCTGAAAATTGGTAATTTTAGTTTTTAAAACAGTATTTGAACTGTTGCATGAGTGAGTGTGATAGAGCATGGAGTCTGATTTTTTTTTCATGTATTTTACTTAATGTTGTCTGTAACTTTGCTTGATGTAAAATGTTTTCCTTATTTGACAAGTTCCTTATTTTAATGTATGAAATGTCTGAACTTCATTTTTTTGCAAAGCATTGCAAGCAAAATTGCTCTTTTTGGGAATTTCTTTCTTTTCTTTTTTTTTTTTTTTTTTTTTTTGGAGGTCCCTTAACACCTTTCACGAGGGTCATCTTTGACTTGTAAACTTCAGCCTGGGCAGAATTTTTTCTATTAATTTAATGGAATAAAAGTTTCTTCTTCTCTGTTCCCCTTCATCCAGATGTCCTGGGCACAATAACTTTTTTAGTTACTGCAGTATTCTCCATGATTTAAATATTCTAGTAAAGGGAAAGGAAACAGGTAGCTGATGCTTCCACAAATATACCTCCAGCAGAGCAAGCTGAAAGGGTATGCCATAAAACTTTATATTCCAGACATTTTGAAAAGAGCTTACAGTTTTTGCTAGAGTTACTATAAGATCTTTCAGTGTCCTAATTGCTCTGTGACTCAGGAAAAGCAGGCCATTCCTTTTATTGGTTGTTTTTTATTATCTAGCACCTAGGTGCTTATTTACAAAATTTAAAAATATCTCACACATTCACAGTGGATAAGGATGACCTGGTCTGGAATCCCTTGGGTCTTCTGGCTCTCCTTATGTTCACCTTGGCTTATGCCAGCTGCACTAGCTGGGAAGGGGAATCAAAACCCGATTCAGCCTTAATGGAGTGACCACACTGTTACCACATTCCTGTTTCTGCTTCCCTTATGGGCCAGAGTCAGTGGTCTTCTTTACCAAGTATCTGCAGCAGTTACTCCAGTTGCAGTTACCAAATCCGGTTCCACGTATCTTAAAATAAATGTATTTGACATAATGCAAGAAAATCTCTAAATAATCAATTGTAAATAAGTGTATCTACTAGGATATTATGATGTGTTGATCATTTGACACACAGTTTGGATTACAAATATGAAGTATTACCTACAACATATATAAACATTGTTTTTAGTCTTCCTCCATCCCAAACTTCCAGATACGTAGGGCTGTCAGACTTTCTTGCAGCATGTCCAATTAATGTTAGAATACATCTCTTTGGAATTCTTTGGTTTCATCTGTACTAAGCAAGTATGCTATTATAGGGACATGGGTTGCATATAAGTTGTTGGTTGCATGGATTGTCTTTGCATTGATGCAGCATGTCCACACTGCAGATCAGTTTGAAAAACCACTTTTATCATGTTCATATGTAGTTCTTTCAGCTGGTCCTGTATCAGGGCATTTTAGGACTAACCTATCTCATGGTTCTAGCATAGCTTTGTGGAACACTTGCAAAAATTTGTGATCTGAAGGGCATTCTGAAAGACTTGTTTAAGCATTCTTATTTGTTGCAGTGAATCCCTTTGGGGTTGTCACCTTTTTCAGCATGAAGTGCATGAGACGTTTTTGGTGCAAAGCCCTAGTACCAGTGTCACTGAGCTGTTGGCCTGGAATCTTTTGGCTTCTCTGGGTTAGCTAGTATACCTCCCTATGAGGAAAGGGAGGGGGAGAGACTTAAGTGACATCTGTCACTGAAGGCTCTGGGTCTCCAGCAATGTTAAATGGGGCTACTGAATTGATCTTAAATAATTTCCTGAAGGCTGCCAGAAGTTTAATTTCTCCTGACGAAGAATACCATTCAGCTCATGCCACTAGGTGAAAGAAGAAACAGATTCTTTATATCGGGTATTTCCAAATAAAAGGCAAGGAGTGTCTCAATATAAAGGATCTAGTATTTCTGGTAGGAAAAGGTAGAAAATAGTGTGTCTGCAATTATGTAGCTTCCTAAGGAAGGTGACTGGCTGTGCTCTCCAGACTTCTGCAAACACTTAAGTGTGTTTGGAGGTGTGGGGTGGGGGAATGTAGTGCAACCACTGGAAATATCACAGGTTTCTTATAAGAGACCAACACTAATAATTCTGGGTGTTGCCTTTTGGTCTGGCATCAGTTATGCATTTCTGTAAAATACTATGGCAGCCATAGCCTAATACCATAATATTTGAGTACCTCTGAGACAGAGACCCCTTGGCAATGGCTCCCCTATTCTCAAACATCTCTCACTGAGATTTGACAGACTAAACTAAACTAAACATGTCTTACACAACATTTATTTGTAAACAGTAACATGTAAGATATCTATACAAAGCTCATAACTTGTTAAGATTCATAATCATTGCAAGGTGTATATATATTGAAAGTATGCTTTCTGCACTTAGAGTAGAAATTAGTCATCTGGAGATAATGTAATGGCCCATTTGGGCAAGGGGGAGTTGCCACCCCACCCTGTTTGGCTGGTGATGCTATGCAAGCTCAGTTGTTTAGCCTTGAGCAATACTAAGACTTTGAATGGGAAGCCATCAGAGGCAACAACAAACAAATGAAACCAATTAAAGGTAAAAACAAATAAGAAAACATTACAACAAGTAGGTTTTCACCCTCTCTATGAATAGAAACTGAAGGCTGGTTTTGGTACAACAGGGAGGGAGAAGCACCCCATCCATTTACTGGGGATAACCCTGTGTGGAGTGGGGATGATTTTCTGAACTTTCAGATTATGGTTCTTAAGAAACCAGCTATCCCTGCAACAGACTGACCTTTTGGCGGAAATCTACTTTATTAAATAGAAGGGTAACTGTTGATAAGTGTAGACCCAGATTCGCATTTTATGATTTTGTTTTATATTGTAACCCTTTTCATAGAATATCAGGGTTGGAAGGGACCTCAGGAGGTCATCTACTCCAACCCCCTGCTCAGATCAAGACCAAGCCCCAGACAGATTTTTGCCCCAGATCCCTAAATGGCCCCCCTCAAGGACTGAGCTCACAACCCTGGGTTTAGCAGGCTAATGCTCAAATCACTGAGCTATCCCTTCCCCCCCCCACACACACTTTTGTTTCCACCGTTCTTATTTCTAGTTAAATCTTCATTTTTACAGCAAAACAAAAATAAGTTTAAGTGCTCACAAGTGTTGTGTGCTGTACAGGAGTGGTGGTTTAAGGTAAAATAGGTAAACTGGGGTATGCTGAACTAGGGTTACCATATTTCCATAATCAAAAAAGAGGACGGGGGGGGGGAGAGCCCCGCTCTAGCCCCGCCCTGCCCCACCCCCATCCACTCCCACCCCTGACTGCCCCCCTCAGAACCCCCAACTCCCCCTGCTCCTTGTCCCCTGACTGCCCCCTCCTGGGACCCCTGCCACTAACTGCCCCCTAGAACCCCACCCCCTATATAAGCCTCCCTGCTTCTTGTTCCCTGACTGCCCCGTCCTGAGAACCCCCCACCCTAACTGCCCCCCTAGGACTCTACCTGTCCCCTGACTGTCCCGACCCTTATCCATACCCCCACCCCATATTCACACCCTCGCCCCCAGACAGACCCCCGGGATTCCCATACTCTATCCAACTGCTCCCCGCCCCCTGACAGGACCCCCAGAACTCCTGACCCATCCAACCCCCTCTGCTCCCTGCCTGCCTCGACCCCTCTTCACACCCTGCCCACCTGAGAGTCCCCCCAGAACCCCCGACCCATCTAACCCCCCCTGCTCCCTGTCCTTGCCTGCCTCGACCACTCTCCACACCCCTGCCCCCTGACAGTCCCCCCAGAACTCCCGACCCATCCAACCCCCCCCGCTCCCTGTCCCCTGACTGCCCCCCTTTTCCAACTCCTCAGCCCCCTTACCATGCCGCTCGGCCGGGCGGCGTGCTAAGGCTGTGGAGGAGGGGGGGAGGGGCTCTGGTCGCTGCTGCTAGCCCCACCGCCGCGTTCCCTCACAGGCGCACAGCCCCGCCCCCCCCCAGTGCTGCCGGGCAGTGTGCTAAGGCTGCAGGGGATGGGGAGAGCCGAGAAGGGGCTTTGGCTGCCGAGGCCCCAGTGTGAGCGGCGCTCGGCCGCCCTGTCAGCCGCTTTTCACTCTTTAAATAGCCGACCGGGGGGAAATCCCAGACATTTTTACATTTTAGAAATCCCCCCCGGACGGCTATTTAAAGAGCGAAAAGCTGGACATGTCCGGGAAAATCTGGACGTATGGTAGCCCTAGCTGAAACTTTGGGTGCAGAGAATCTGGAGTTTCTGTGAGTAGCCAGTGTCGGGGGCTGGATATCACGGGAATGATTCAAAGGGACTCGGGGATTGAGGTGCATCTATTGTTAATCTGCAAGGCAAATTTAGGGCTGCCATAGCCCAGAGGAGAGTGCTTGAGTGGTTGAAAGGCTGGTGGCGTCCTGGAGCTGATGCCCAGCTACCTCAATAAAGACTCTTTTGCGGAAAGCAGGGGGTAACAAGGTGACTCTCAGTCCTGGCTAGCCAAAGAACTGTCACAGCCTTCCAAGAGTAAGGGCTGGTCCCCACTTAGTCCGGACTTCGGACTAAGGTACGCAAATTCAGCTACGTTAATAACGTAGCTGAATTCGAAGTACCTTAGTCCGAACTTACCGCGGTCCAGACGCGGCCGGAAGTCTCCCCCCGTCGACGCCGCGTACTCCTCTCGGCGAGCTGGAGTACCGGCGCCGACTGTGAGCACTTCCGGGATCGATCCGGGATCGATTTATCGTGTCTTAACCAGACGCGATAAATCGATCCCAGAACATCGATGGCGTGCCGCCGGACCAGCCGGTAAGTGAAGACTAGGCCTAAGAACATCTCTCTCTCTCTCTCTCTCTCTCACTCTCTCCCCCCCCTCCTCCCTCCCCACAGCAAAAGTAGGCTTGTGTGTGTGCGTATGTTGTATTTATTATCCTAAGGCTTGTCAACATGGTACTTTCGTGCACACCAAAGGGATGTAAATTTTAATCCTCTTGTGTTGCACACTAACCTGACCCAGGTGTGGTGCACTAAAAGTTCCCTAGTGCGTGTTAATATAGGCTGCGTTGATACTTTAGTGCATGCCATCAGGCTCCACAGGAGCCAGTAGTGCATGACACACTAGTGAGGACTAAAATTTACATCCCCCTGGTGTGACTAAATCTCTGTAGACAAGCCCCTGGAAAAAGTGATGGGTGCAGGTAAGGGTGCAGTTAGAAGAGAGCTTGAGAACAGAGGGGTGTATTGCATTTAGCCTGCAAAGTCACATAGTTAGTGGTGGTTATTATGCTATCCAGCAGTGAGTTCTATAGTCTTGGGCTGGTTCTTGCAAAGATCCTGTCTCCCATGACTAAGTTGCCCATAAGTTGTTGTGGCAGAAGATAGCTGTAAGGGAGAATGAGATGTGGTGATCTCTTGTGTAGCTAGAGCCATAAGAGGCTCATATGCACTTGCTTGCTGTTTGGACAATTGGAAGGAACCTACACATTTGTTCGTGCTGCTGGAGGCAGTGGGCTTCCTTCTTAAAGACCCAACATTTCAGCTTTTCCCACATAGATGAATGGGGTGTGACATTGCACTCTAGCATATTTTCATAAAATCATATAATGTAACAGGAATATGCTTCATGCAAAAAGTCTCTTGTAAGGTATCATTACAAAGCTTATAATCTACTGAGTGTGGTCATCCTATTTGTATAAATGTGTCACTCTTGTATCTGAAACTAGAAATATGAAATATAACTCTGAGGTCCTATTGTAATTATGCAAAGTGTGGGTCATTAATGGTGGTTTGGAATCTTGAGGGCTCCCATCAACTAGGAGAATTGACTGTACATGGCTCTGTTTACTTGTAAGCCTTCCTGTATATGTGTGTGCTTGCAAGTGGATAACAGTCTTACAATGACATGTGATCTTGTCACTTGAACTGGAATCCATCTTTAACGTGGTGCTTTTCCATTTAGAAGGAGGGGTGGTAACCCAAAGAGGGACAAAGGATTCCTGCCTTGTGCAAAAGAGATATAAGGGGGTGGAACAGAACAAAGAGGGTTGCAGTCATGAGAAATCCCCTAGCTACCACCTGAGCTGGAACACGGACTGTACCGGGGAAAGAATCATAGAACATCAGGGTTGGAAGGGACCTCAGGAGGTCATCTAGTCCAACCCTCTGCTCAAATCAGGACCAACACCAATTAAATCCCCAAATGGCCCCCTCAAGGATTGAACTCACAACCCTGGGTTTAGCAGGCCAATGCTCAAACCACTGAGCTATCCCTCCTCCGAAGGATTGGGCCCAGACTAGGAAGGCATCCAGTCTGTGAAAAAAGCCTATTGAAACATCTCTGAGGGTGAGATTTACCTGTATTCAGTTTTCTTACTGTATTAGGCTTAGAGTTGCATGTTTTATTTTATTTTGCTTGGTAATTCACTTTTTGTCTGTTATTACTTGGAACCACTTAAATCCTACTTTTTGTATTTAATAAAACCATTTTTTACTTCTTAATTAACCCAGAGTATGTATTAATATTGGTGGGGGGCGAGAGAACAGCTGTGCATACCTTTCTATTAACGTTAGAGGGTGAACAGTTTATGCGTTTACCCTGTATAAGCTTTATACAGGGTAAAACGTATTTATTTGGGGTTTGGATCCCATTGGGAATTGGGTATCTGAGAGCTGGAGACAGGAGCACTTCTTAAGCTGTTTTCAGTTAAGCCTGCAGCTTGTGGGGGACGTGGTTCAGTCTTGGATCTGTGTTTGCAGCAGGCAAGCACATCTGGCTCAAACGAGGCAAGGCACTGAAGTACCAAGCTGACAGGGAAAACAGGCTCAGAAGTAGTCTGGGCACATCAGGTGGCAGTCCCAAGAGGGTTTCGGTGATCCAGCCCATCACATAGGGTACCTTGTGTGGAAGCCTAACTGGACTCAAGGCCTTCTGCACTGGTACAGTATCAGTGGTGTGGACCTAGCAGAGAAGAGATGTTGAAGCCATCAGGCTTCAAAATGGATTAAGTTACAGATTTGGGGCCTGATACCCATAACAGTGGCTAATGACATGGCATGAGGTGACAGCTACGGATGCTGTAGTGTTAAAGTCAAGTGTTCTTGTGCTACATGTGATTGACTGCCTCCATGAAGTAGTGGCTTGTTCACTGGCTAGCTGCAGTTGTTAGGCAGGGACTTCCAGATTGCCTCAATCAGATTGAGTAATCACATGCTTCCTGCTTGAGATGGGTTGTACATACGTGGGGCTTCATTCTTAAGGAGCTGTTCTCTCTAGGACAGTCTATAGATTAGTGATCTCCAACCTTTTTATGCCCAAGATCACTTTTTGAATTTAGGAGCAACCCAGGATCTACCCCCTCTGCTCACTCCACCCCTCCTCCCGTTGCTCACTCTCCCCCACCCTCACTCACTTTCACCAGGCTGGGGTAGGGGGTTAGGGAAGGGTACAGGCTCTGGGCTGGGGCTGAGGGGTTTGCAGTGTGGAAGGGCACTCTGGGCTGAGCCTGGGCAGGGAATTGGGGTACAGGAGGAGGTGAGGGATGCAAGCTCTGGGAGGAAGTTTGGGTACAGGAAGGGGCTCTGAGCTGAGGCAGACTGTTAAGGTGCTGTAAGGGGGTACAAGGTGCTGGCTCTGGGAGGGGGCTCAGGGCTGGGGCTTGGGGTGCAGGAGGGAGTATGGGGTGCTGGCTCTGAGGGGAGTCAGGGCTGGGGCAGAGGGTTGGGGTGCAGGAGGGAGTATGGGATGCTGGCTCTGAGGAGTCAGCGCTGGGGCAGAGGGTTGGGGTGCAGGAGGGGGTTTGGGTTGCTGGCTCTGGGAGGGGGTTCAGGGCTCGGGGATGGGGTGCAAGAGTGGGTTCGGAGTACAGGAGGAGTATGGGGTGCTGGCTCTGGGAGGGGGTTGGGGTGCGGTCTCCTACCAGGCAGCACTTACCTTGGGTGGCTCCCGGTTGGCAGTGCAGCAAGGCTAAGGCAGGCTCCCTGCCTGCTGTGGCCCCACGCTGCTCCTGGAAGGGGCCAACAAGCCACTGTGGCCCCAGGGGGAGGAGCATGTGGCTCTGCGCGCTGCCCCTCTCTGCAAGCACTGCCCCTGCAGCTCCCATTGGCCACAGCTCCCTGTTCCTGGCCAATGGGAACTGCGGGGGCGGTGCTTGCAGGCAGGAGTAGCGCGCAGAGGGAGAACCCTGACCACCCCCCCCCGCCCGCCCCCAGGGTTGCGCGGCCACGCTGGCCTCTTCCGTGAGCAGCGTGGGGCTGGGGCAGGCAGGGAACCTGCCTTAGCGGCAGCCACGCTACACCACCAGAGATTGTGATCGATTGGTTGGTGACCCCTGCTCTAGATGCAGCTTTTTTGAGATAAGATCCATGGGGTAAGGTTCAGAGCTTTCACTGACCTAGTATTCCCAGAAATGGTTGATTCAAACATATAGGATCCTCTCTATGTGCAAGGTAGAATGGGTGTTGTCTCCTGTGTTAAGCAATTCTTCAAGGATCGGGTTGGGCAGTGTACCACAATATGTCTAATTACTGGTTACTTGGCAGGAAAGAGAACCTGATTGTAGACAGAGTATTTCAATCAATGTGAGAGCCATGTGAGTTGTCTCAGACTGAAGCTAGCTCTTTCACGAGTGGGGCATACCAGAGAGATCTGTTTGTGGTGTCTGCAAGCAACACACTGTTGGAGTTCTGCATAACTCGTTTAGTGATCCACTTTTGAGGGATGCTTTCTTTACTTACTGGATGGGGAGGGAGTTCATGTACCTTTCCTCCTGTAAGTAATGCACCTAAGGGTACATCTACACTACAGGGGGGAGTCGATTTAAGATACGCAAATTCAGCTACGTGAATAGTGTAGCTGAATTCGACGTATCGCAGCCGACTTACCCCGCTGTGAGGACGGCGGCAAAATCGACTTCTGTGGCTTTCTGTCGACGGCGCTTACTCCCACCTCCGCTGGTGGAGTAAGAGCGTCGATCCCCGAGAGGTCGATTTCTACCCGCCGATTCAGGCGGGTAGTGTAGACCTAGCCTAAGGGAGTAGAGCTCAAGAGGTTAATTTTTCTGGTAGACTCCTTCCAATCATCTAGGAAAACAAACCAATTCCAATAGAAAAGGTCCATGATTCAGTGTGAAAAGGCATGGTTTAGAACTTATTGTGTGCTCTTCCCCAACTCCTTTGAGTACATTTGGCAGCTATTTGGGCTTTTCCAGGGCTTTAACTCCAGTTTTTGGCTCTGAAAGGCTGCTCTCTATCTGCCTATCAGCTGCTGAATAGAGAGGCCCTCTGTTCCTCCTGGTGCTGCTACTTCTGTTATCATAATAGTGTTAGAACAGTAGAACTGGAAGGAGGGAGAGAGAAAAAGCAGCTCAGAATAGTAACTGCTGGATGCAAAGTAGAAAACATATTTGCAGGGAGGGAGGAAGTCATTCACCCTCCAGCCACCACAGAGGAGAAATGGGGAAGCTTCTGATAGTACAGGAACAATGAGACCACCTTGTCCGCTGGCAATCCCTTCCTCAGCCACCTATGTATGTGATGCTGTTAGTGTAGGAATGGGATGTTGAGTCCTAAGCCCCTCCATGAGGTGGTTATCCATGGGTGGGATTTTCAGAAGTGCCTAAATGACTTAAAAGTGAAAGTTGCATTGAAAGCCAGCGAGACTTGATTCTGAAGTCACTTAAGTGCTCTTGAAAATTGCCAACCCTACCAAGTGGAGAAATAGCTTAGGGACTCCAGCCATAGTGGTAGAGTGGATTTCTCATGCTCACAGAAAGTGTGGTGTGGGCTGGGAACTCTGTGATCTCTGCTTAGTTTTAGGATACCTAAAGCCCTATTTAACACTGGAGGTAGATAAGTTTTTTATTTTGTGTGTAGTACATTTATAAGCTCAAGTGCCCGTGCTGGATGTCAACGAGGTGATTAAACTTTAGTGTAACAACCTCCTTTTCAACCACTTGATATATGAGCAGACTTATTAAATTAAAGTTTTCCTTTGATACTGGGGATTTCAGCTTGTGTCTTGAGTGAGCATTAGGGCTCTGTTGACAGATCCAGTTGCTAAATATCTTCCAAGGTAGTGCTGGGATTCCACCTTAATCCTCCTGCCAAGTTTCTTTCCCAACATCCAAGCCAGCAGGGTCTTATTCCATCAGTTTACCAAGTAAAATTCCCTACTCTCTTATCTGGAACAGATTAGATGACAGAGAGAGCTTTCTGATTCTTTTGATATGCATACATTGCACAGCTCTCTCATTGCTGCTTCTTGGCAGGGATACAACATAATGGTCATATTAACAAACATTTGTGTGAGTTCAGAAAAAAGTTGGTCTTTACAGCCAGCCTCCACTGAGTTTACATATTAAGATTTGGAAGGCAGCCACAGAGTTCTGTTGAAATTGGCCTCATGAGAAGAAGCAAAATTTATCATCAGTGCTTCAAACTTGTATTGGGCTAGAGGTTACCCAACTGTCTTTCCACCTTGTTTTATTTTGGTGATGTCCCCATCCTTAATAGCTACTACAGAATAACAGATATCTTTATTAAAATATGAGTTAGGTGTGTTTTGAACTTCTAACATGTTTGTTCTGTGTTGCAGAAAGATTTTTCTCTTTACTTCTAGTATAATGTTTGAGACATTAATGGAGTTGGGGTTCTGTTACTGGTATCTTTTAATAGAACATAAAGCTAATTCCCTGCCATTTTATCCGTAACGGTATAAGTTCTATCACCACCATCCCACCTCTCTTCTTAGAGACTGAGGGATTTGTATTTTCTTTCACTGACAGGTCACAGGAATCTCTGAGGTTCTATTGGAAGAAGCAGTATGCAAGTCTCCATCCTGGAGCTGATGGCTTTTGAATTTTGAGCTATATTACTTTTTCACTAGTCTCTAAGTAATAGCATCAGTTTTGAATAGTGATACTTTTATAAATGGTACCTTCAGAGAACAGATAAGTATTTTTTCTCTGGCTTGTAGAAATTAAATCTTTCTCAGTTTTCATCACATTAAGTTGCTAGCAAATGTAATTCTAAGAAAAATAAAAATCTCTTTTCTGGAGGCCAGAGTCTATTGGTCCAACAAGTGAAAAAATTCGACTTCTACTGGATCAAAGTACCTTTTTTTCCTGTAAGTGAACTTACTATTGTATTGATTCAGCTTCAGCAATTGAACATTGCATAGTGATGACTTACAGTGCAAGGTAGCACTCATAGTCATCTCATAATACTAACAGTGGTTACAAGTTACAGAGTCAGTGGGAAAAACTTGCAAACTGAAGCAATCTAGAGCCCCAAGTGTACAATGTGTTTAAGATCAGGGCATTTAAATACTGCAGTGATAGGTACATTAGAAATATCTAGATCGGGGTCGGCAATGTTCAGCACGCGGCTCGCCAGGGTAAGCACCCTGGCGGGCCGGGCCAGTTTTATTTACCTGCTGACGCGGCAGGTTCGGCTGATCGCGGCCCCCACTGGCCACGGTTCGCCGTTCTGGGCCAATGGGGGTGGCGAGAAGCGGCGCGGGCCGCAGCTTCTCGCCGCCCCCATTGGCCCAGGACGGCAAACCGCGGCCAGTGCGGGCCGCGATCGGCCGAACCTGCCGCATCAGCAGGTAAATAAAACTGACCCGGCCTGCCAGGGTGCTTACCCTGGCGAGCCACGGGCCAAATGTTGCCGACCCCTGATCTAGATCACGTGATTACAGTAGTTACCAGTTTACCACTGAATGTTTGACATTTGTTGATTTGCAAGTGTCATCATAGCAACTTGAACAGATTAATAAAATCCTGAAACTTTGACCATTACATAGATTAGTTTTCTCCTCTAATCAGATTTCTGTTTTGTACTGTATCATATGTAACCTTAGACAAGTCACTGTACCTCTTTACCTCAGTTTCCCCATCTGTAAAATGGAGATAAGACTTTGTAAAGTGTTTTGAGATCTCCATATAAAAAGTAATATATGAGAGAGATGTTTGTTTTTAGCAGTTCCTGCATTTCAAAATGAAAGGGTCTTTGCTCAGTTTAGTTTAAGACTGGAACAGAACTGAGACTGTATTGATACAGATAGTAGGTGATCATAATAACCACCAGTCACTGTTTTTGATTGACCTTACTGATACTTTGAAACGGTATTTTCATTAAGGACTTCTGTCAACAAAGCTCTGGAAAAAATGATTAATTTGGGTCTAGGACAAATTTTACAGTCATTTCAGTAAAATATGGAGTCTGACTTTTTTCAACCTTAAAGATTAACTTAGTTTTTAGCTACTAAGATGTGAGTTCATGGTTTTTAATTTTTTAAAATCTGTCCCAGACTTGCCTCTTTTGATTTATAAAAATATATTTTTATATTTTAGGTATGGAATATCAAACAGATGATTAAATTAACACAAGAACACATAGAGGCACTGCTGGACAAGTTTGGAGGAGAGCATAACCCACCATCAATATACTTGGAGGTAAGCTTTGAGTATCAAATGAACTCCATTGAGTTAGTGTAATATGCTGTATATTTTTCAAGTATAAAGTAATTGTCCAGTAGAAGACTAACAGAAATACTTGTAATAGAGAACTATTTCTTCCTTGACTATATAAAAACAAATTATGCTTCTAATACTTAAAGATAGAAAAGAGATATTAGTGAGTCTTTCCCTCTTTTGTGACAAGCTGCAGGGTTCCTGGTGAGTAATATGTGTACTGCTGAGGGAAAGGCAGAAAACTATTGAAGTAGGTGTGCTGTTACAACTAGCGTAAAACATAAACTCTTAGCGGCAGCTTTCCATTCTGCATTCTAAGTGCGTGTAGGTGTGCATAATCTGGTTGCAACTCCATAGGTAAGATAGAGTTGTGTTGTGCATTATACTTTATTTTGTCTAGGGAGAAATATAAACTTAAAACCAATTCCCCAAATTTAGAACACTTACTCTTTGAGCAGAATGAATTTTCTGAGAATGTATAAGTAAATCTGTTAATTTGTTTGCATTATAATTAATAAAATTATTACTTTTTAAGAAATGTAGTAGTATTTGGTTTTTGTTCCAAACAATCCTAATGGAATAACATACTTGAAATTTACCATGATAGTTGAAATTCATTGAAATCTTAAACTGTTTGAGGTAACTAGTTATAATCAAGCTATGTTGTTGTCTAAATGGGATCAGTTCAACAGCTCAGGTAACTCTCAAATGGGACCATTTGTGACATCAATGCAACCAGTTCCCCTCCCTTTCTGTACATCTAACTTGCATGCAACAGTTTTATTAGTTGTAATGGCTCAGTTGTATGAGGGAGACTGGACATACAATGAGTTCTTCTTGGTTAGATTATTTGCCCCAACTGTCATTGCTCTTTAAAGATTCTGTAGTGCAGACTAGTGAGCTAGTAATTTGCCTTTGCTTCATTGCATGTTAAGGCAAAACTGCTGGGGGCTCAAGCACAGGGGGAGCCCTTAGAGCATGGACACTGGGACTCTAGGATTGAGTTCTCACTGCCTTTATTCACATAGCACTGATTTTACTAACACAGCACTCTGATAAATCCATTGCAGTTTAAGGGCCAGATTCACCATTACACTTAGGTTGCTTGCTCTGCTTTGGTGTACTGCTCTTAAAAGTTAAAATAATAAAAAATTGTTATATTTTTAACAAATTATTATAAATATGTGATCCATTCTCTTTGTGTTTCTTGCTTGGTGTTCATATATGACATTTTTAAAAAATGAAGATAATTCTCAAACCAAAAAGCTGTTACTTTCTCTTAACCTTAACTTCATCACATCAGTAAGTTTAAGGATAAAAACATTACAGGAATTTTATAATTCGACCAGGAAATTCAGAGATAAGGTTACACTTAAAAGAAATCCAGATTTGTTAAGGTATGAAAATGCATATTTAAGGCACCCAGATGCCTCTAGGGGATAAAGAGATAGGATTAAAACTGATATTTAAACATATGAAAGAAATACCTAATCTGGGACCAGAAACACTAAAATACTTTAATCAGAATCCTATATTCTTTGCATAACATCACTGCAGGCAGAGATAAGGTTGTTTGGTTGTCTTGACTGTGCATTTCTATATCTAAACATGTTAAGATTTCTTTGATCAACTTGTTTGTTTTAGCCTGGTGCAAAAGTAGTGGTTGGCGCTTACTAGCTTGTTAGAAGTTGCCGTGACACAATTGGTCTGAAACTCTAGTGTATCACAATGCTGGATATAAAGCAGCCTGACACACAACAAACAAAAACACATCTTGGTGTTGATTGCAGGGTTGAAAGTACAAAAATGTAGAAAATATGTTCCACCATCTTATTAGAAACAGTATGGTTGCCAAAGTATGGAAGACAAATGTTAAATTTCAGTAAGTGCACATGAACAAATTCACCAAGAAATTCTCTACATATAAGAGACTTTAGAAGGGAGATAAGGGAATACTGATAAGTAAGTTACAAGCAGCTCAACAGATGTGCATACCGTTGAGAAATCTAATAAAAATGGAAAAACAATGTGGATAACCTGTGCACCACCATCTTGCCTGTTGCTCAGGCCCTTACCAGGGCATCATTTTCAAATCAGACCTCTTTTGGTTTTCATGACCAGGCTATGTCTAAATCTTGCAGATTCTTTTTGCATGACATACCTAAAATATGCCTTTCTTTTCCATCCACACAGCTAAAACTCTTGACCAGGTCTGATCATATCATGTGTAAATTATTGCAACATCCTTTCCTGTCCTTGACCAATGCAATCTTGCCCCATTCCTGCCTATTCAGAATTCTCCTGCAAATATACTTTTCCTAGCCCATCACTTTGACAATGTCAGCCCTTTCTTTGCATCTCTTTTTCTGTTGAATCAAACATAAGATACTTGTCTTTGTTTTCAAGGCCCTTTGTGGCCTGTCCTCTCATTCACTATCAAGATGTGGACTTTGTCTCAGATTGACCCATGATACCAGCCTCCATTGCCCACATGTTAAATTTTCAGAGAAGCACCTTTGTGCTTTCTTCCATGCTGCCCCTCATGCATGGTAGGAACTCCCCATGAACATCTGCAAAACTAACTTACTGTCCTCCTTCAAAATCCTCCTTAAAACTCTTTCTTTGTACTTCCCATCAGTATCTGTCCATTGTATCTTCTCTGATGCTTAGTGTGCCCTTTGTTGGAATACTGAGAACTTAGTGACAATAGTTGAGCACTGCTAGGGAAAAACTGCTTTAGTGTTGAGCAATGAAAGATGTGGAAACATGCAAAACATCTTTCTGGGGACTAAAACACAACTTATGTAAAAAAAAAAAATCACTCAAAAATGGTTTAAAAAAGTGATACAACTGACAGTTGCTGCTGGCTCCTCTTGATCCAACAAGTGACTGTAAAAAAGGGGATGCTGGTTACTTCCACAAAAACAGAGCAAAAATTCAGTTGTTGCCACCAAGCACATATGTATTGTTTTGTGTGTAAGGTGCTTAGGAATGAAAAATCAGTCAGGGAGAAAGCCCTTAACCCTCATCAAAGATTTCCAGATATACTCATTGGAACACTTGCAGTGAGTCTACAGAGAGCTGTGCTGGCTGTTTTTGTTTCCAGCTGCTCCTGCAGTTGACAAAGCTCTTCATTGCAAAGAAGAGTATAGATGCCTGTAAAAGCAGCTGGAAACAAATAGGAGCCCTTGTCTCTCTTTCTGCTGGAGTCCACTGCTACTTGGAGGAAGAGAAAAGACTGGAGAGACTGCCAAGTATTAGAGCAGTCCGCAGGAGAAGAATGTTGAGGTGAAAAAGGAGTGACGCGTTCGGGAAGCATGTCAAGGGGGGAAGGGAGCTAAGAAAATGTCTACACAGCCTACAGGAGCAAGTCTCCCAACCTGGGTTGAGAGCCCACTCTCCTCTCTAGGTTTTAGTGCTGGAGCTTCAATCTGAGCTGCAGTTTCAAAGTTGCTGTCTACCCAACTATTTTTAGAGCTCTAGTGCAAGCCTTGCTAACCCACGTCTGTTGTCCTGGGCTCAGAGGCTCACTCCCATGGGCTGTGTGGATATATTGTAAGTGACAGGGACACGGGTTGGGGACAAAAAGGAACATAACTGCAGAGAAACTTGCAGGAGAGTGGTGAAGGAGAAGAGAGAGGTGAAATGAAGAACAAAAAATACAATATGATTAACTGACCAAAAATGATAAAACACGTGTCTTGTTAGAAAGCCAAAACAACATTAAATATTTTTCTGAGTAGTCTTCTGTATAGACTATTGTTATATTTAATCTATCAACTTAAGTATAGCCCAGTATTCTCTAACATGGTTGTAACGGGGCTCTTCTGTCCATACAGCCTACATGGAATAACCAGTTTTGGGTACAGCCAGATTTAAACATATTTTTTGTAGTGTAGCTGAGGGTTAATTTTATTTTGGGTCATCTCAGTTTTTCTCAAATTCTCTTTCAATAACTCATCGTATTAGGGCACAGTTTTGTCCAGATTCAGCAGGTACTCTGCATAAGAACGGCCATACTGGGTCAGATCAATGGTTCATCTAGCCCAGTATCCTGTCTTCTGACGGTGGCCAATGCCAGGTGCTTCAGAGGGAATGAACAGACCAGATAATCAAGTGATCCATCCTGTGTTGCCCATTCTCAACTTCTAGCAAACAGAGGCTAGGGACACTTCAGAGCATGCTTTTGTATCCCTGCCCATCCTGGCTAATAGCCATTGATGGACCTATCCTCCAGGAAATTATCGAGTTATTTTTTTGAACCCTGTTATAGTCTTGGCCTTCACAACATCCTCTGGCAAAGAATTCCACAGGTTGATTGTGCATTATGTGAAGAAATACTTCCTTTTGTTGGTTTTAAACCTGCAGCCTATTAATTTCATTTGGTGACCCCTAAGTCTTGTGTTATGAGAAGGAGTAAATAACACTTCCTTATTTATTTTCTTCACACCAGTCATGATTTTATAGACCTCTATCACATCCCCGCCTTAGTCATCTCTTTTCCAAGTTGAAAAGTCCCAGTCTTATTAACCTCTCCTTATATGGAAGCTGTTCCTTACCCCTAATAATTTTTGTTTCCCTTTTCTGAACCTTTTCCAATTCCAATATTTATTTATTTATTTATTGGAGAAGGAACAACCAGATCTGCACGCAGTATTCAAAGATGTGGGAGTACTATGGATTTGTCTAGAGGCAATATGATATTGTCTGTCTTCTCTCCCTTTCTTAATGATTCCCAACATTCTATTAGCTTTTTTGACTGCCGCTGCACATTGAGTGGATGCTTTCCGAAAATTATCCATGTTAACTCTTAAATCTCTTTCTCGAGTGGTAACAGCTAATTTAGACCCCCTCATTTTATATGTATAGATGGGATTATGTTTTCTAATGTGCGTTACTTTGCATTTGTCGGCATTGAATTTCATCTGCCATTTTGTTGCCCAGTCACCCAGTTTAGTGAGATCCACTTGTAACTCTTCGCAGTCTGCTTTGGACTTGCCTGTCTTGAGTAGTTTTGTATCATCTGCAAATTTTGCAACCTCACTGTTTACCCCCTTTTCCAGATCATTTATGAGTATGTTGAATAGGACTGGTCCCAGTACAGACCCCTGGAGGACATCACTATTTACCTCTCTCCATTCAGAAAACTGCCCATTTAGTTCTATCTTTTAACCAGTTACGGATCCAGGAGAGGATATTCCCTCTTATCCCATGACCGCTTACTTTGCTTAAGAGCCTTTGGTGAGGGACCTTGTCAAAGCTTTCTGAAAACAGTATCCCCGATAATGTCACAGCTAACCTGGTGGCTGAACTTTGTGACTTTGTCCTCACCCACAACTATTTCACATTTGGGGACAATATATATCTTCAAGTCAGTGGCACTGCTATGGGTACCCGCATGGCCCCACAGTATGCCAACATTTTCATGGCTGACTTAAAACAACGCTTCCTTAGCTCTCGTCCCCTAACGCCCCATCTCTACTTGCACTACATTGATGACATCTTCATCATCTGGACCCATGGAAAAGAAGCCCTTGAGGAATTCCACTATGATTTCAGTAATTTCCATCTCACCATCAACCTCAGCCTAGATCAATCCACACAAGCGGTCCATTTCCTGGACACTACTGTGCTAATAAGCGATGGTCACGTAAATACCACCCTATACCGGAAACTTAAACTTACTGACCGCTATACTTACCGACGTGCCTCCAGCTTCCATCTAGGACACACCACACGATCCATTGTCTACATCCAAGCTCTAAGATACAACTGCATTTGCTCCATCCCCTCAGACAGAGACAAGCACTTACAAGATCTCTATCAAGCATTCTTAAAACTACAGTACCCACCTGCTGAAGTGAAAAAACAGATTGACAGAGCCAGATGAGTACCCAGAAGTCACCTCCTACAAGACAGGCCCAACAAAGAAAATAACAGAACACCACTAGCTGTCACCTTCAGCCCCCAACTAAAACCTCTCCAGCACATCATCAAAGATCTACAACCTATCCTGAAAGATGATCCCTCATTCTCACAGGTCTTGGGAGACAGACCTGTTCTCGCTTACAGACAACCTGAAGCAAATACTCACCAGCAACCACACATCACTGAACAAAAACACTGACCCAGGAACCTATCCTTGCAACAAAGCCCGATCCTTGCAACAAACCTATCCTTGCAACTCTGCCCACATCTATTCAAGTGACATCATCATAGGACCTAATCACATCAGCCATGCCATCAGGAGCTCGTTCACCTGCACATCTACCAATGTGATATATGCCATCATGTGCCAGCAATGCCCCTCTGCCATGTACATTGACCAAACCGGAGAGTCTCTACGCAAAAGAATTAATGGACACAAATCTGACATCAGGAATCATAACATTCAAAAACCAGTAGGAGAACACTTTAACCTGTCTGGTCATTGAATGTCAGACTTGCGGGTGGCAATTTTGCAACAAAAAAGCTTCAAAAACAGAACTCCAACGAGAAATTGCTGAGCTTGGATTGATATGCAAATTATATACGATCAACTTAGCCATTCCCAGACTCTATTTAAGCCTGAGCCATTACAAACTATCTCCCCATGTAAGTACTCTCACACTTCTTATCAAACTGTCTGTACTGGGCTATCTTGATTATCACTTCAAAAGTTTTTTTTCCTCTTACTTAATTGGCCTCTCAGAGTTGGTAAGACAACTCCCACCTTTTCATGCTCTCTGTATGTGTGTATATATATTTCCTCAATATATGTTCCATTCTATGCATCCAAAGAAGTGGGCTGTAGCCCACAAAAGCTTATGCTCTAATAAATTTGTTAGTCTCTAAGGTGCCACAAGTACTCCTGTTCTTTTTGCGGATACAGACTAACATGGCTGCTACTCTGAAACCTGAAAATCTAAGTACACTATATCCACTGGATCACCCTTGTCTACATACTTGTTGACCCCCCCCCCTCCTAGAATTCTAGTAGATTAGTGAGATATGGTTTCCCTTAACAAAAACCATGTTGGCTCTTCCCCAGCAAATGGTGTTCATCTATGTGTCTGATAGTTCTGTTCTTTACTACAGTAACTGGCAAATTGGTTAAATCTAAAGTTAGGCTTACCGGCCTGTAATTGCCAGGAGCCCTTTTTAAAAATTGGTGTCACATTAGCTATTCTCCAGTCATTTAGTACAGGAGCTAATTTAAATGATTAGGTTACATACCACAGTTAGTAGTTCTGCAATTTCATATTTGAGTTCCTTTAAAATTCTTGGGTGAATACCATCTGCTCCTAGTGGCTTATTACTGTTTTTAGTTTATCAGTTTATTCCAATACCAGTAAATAAATATCAGTTTATTCCAATCTGGACTGGTTCTTGAGATTATTGTCCTAAAAAGAATGGCTCAGGTTTGGGAATCTCCCTCAAATCCTCAGCCATGAAGACAATGCAAAGAATTTATTTGGTTTCTCTGGAATGGCCTTATCTTCTTGAGTGCTCCTTTAGCATCTTGATTGTCCAGTGGACCCACTGGTTTAGCAGGTTTCTTGCTTCTGATGTACTTAAAAAACATTTTTTTTTAATGTTACTTTTTGAGTCTTTGGCTAGTTGTTCTTCAAATTCTTTTTAGGCCTTCCTGATTATATTTTTATACTTCAATTGCCAGAGTTTATGCTCCTTTCTATTTTCCTCCATAGGATTTAACTTGCACTTTTTAAAGCTTGCTTTAGTGTCTCTAAACTGCTTCTTTTACTTTGTTTAGCCATGGTGGCGCTGTTTTGGTGGTCTTACTATGTTTTTTAATTTGGATGGTAGTGTCAAGTTTTCAATTTACTTTTGGATTGGTTAATACAGAAAGAAGAGATGAATAAACGTATTTTTTGCCTTGGAGAAGCTGCAAGAGCATCTTGAGATTCTATAGTACACTTTGGTAGTATTCTGTATCACAGACACTAAAAAACTGCACTCTGGAATTAAAAATATCTGTTCTTAAAGTGGTGGAAAGGCAACAATTGCTGAAGTGCTGTTTCCCCAAATGTGCAGTGTATGATTAGCTGTGATTGGCCACTTAAAAGGTGGCTGATCATATTGCGAGCACCCTAAAGGAAAATTGATTGTTAGACCTGGTATATGCACTTTCAGGACTTATATTTTTATTTTTTAGAATCCTCAAAATAAGAACTAGTGTCACTTTTGACACTAGCAACAAGACTGATGATAGGTTTCAGAGTAGCAGCCGTGTTAGTCTGTATCCGCAAAAAGAACAGCGTACTTGTGGCACCTAAGGTCTGGTCTATACTACCCGCCTGAATCGGCGGGTAGAAATCGACCTCTCGGGGATCGATTTATCGCATCCCGTCGGGACGCGACAATCGATCCCCGAATCGGCGCTCTAACTCCACCAGCGGAGGTGGTAGTAAGCGCCGCCGACAAAAAGCGGCAGAAGTCAATTTTGCCGCCGTCCTCACAACGGGGTAAGTAGGCTGCGATACGTCGAATTCAGCTACGCTATTCACGTAGCTGAATTTGCGTATCTTAAATCGACTCCCCGCTGTAGTGTAGATGTACCCTAAGAGACTTACAAATTTATTAGAGCATAAGTTTCGTGGGCTACAGCCCACTTCTTCGGATGCATAGAATGGAACATATATTGAGGGTGTGTGTGTGTGTGTGCGCACACACACAGAGCATGAACAGGTGTGAGTTGTCTTACCAACTCTGAGAGGCCAATTAAGTAAGAGAAAAAAACTTAGCCCAGTACAGACAGTTTGATAAGAAGTGTGAGAATACTTACATGGGGAGATAGATTCAATGTTTGTAATGGCTCAGCCATTCCCAGTCCTTATTCAAGCCTAATTTGATTGTATCTAGTTTGCATATCAATTCCAGCTCAGCAGTCTCTCCTTGGAGTCTGTTTTTGAAGCTTTTTTGTTGTAAAATAGCCACCTGCAGGTCTGTCATTAAATGACCAGACAAGTTAAAGTGTTCCTCCACTGGTTTTTGAGTATTATGATTCCTGATGTCAGATTTGTGTCCATTAATTCTTTTGCGTAGAGACTCTCCGGTTTGGTCAGTGTACATGGCAGAGGGGCATTGCTGGCACATATCACATTGGTAGATGTGCAGGTGAACGAGCCCCTGATGGTATTGCTGATATGATTAGGTTCTATGATGATGTCACTTGAATAGATGTGGACAGAGTTGGCATCGGGCTTTGTTGCAAGGAGAGGTTCCTGGGTCAGTGTTTTTGTTCAGTGATGTGTGGTTGCTGGTGAGTATTTGCTTCAGGTTCGGGGGGTTGTCTGTAAGCTAGGGCAGGTCTGTCTCCCAAGATCTGTGAGAGTGATTATCACTTCAAAAGGTTTTTTTCCTCTTACTTAATTGGCCTCTCAGAGTTGGTAAGACAGCTCCCACCTGTTCATGCTCTCTGTATGTGTGTATATATATCTCCTCAATATATGTTCCATTCTATGCATCCGAAGAAGTGGGCTGTAGCCCACGAAAGCTTATGCTCAAATAAATTTGTTAGTCTCTAAGGTGCCACATATCAGGGGGTAGCCGTGTTAGTCTGTATCTACATGCATCCGAAGAAGTGAGGTTTTTACTCACGAAAGCTTATGCCCAAATAAATCTGTTAGCCTTTAAGGTGCCACAAGTACTCCTGTTCTTTTTGAAGACTGATGATCTACAGCGACTGAAGAGGTAATGTGACATTGATGCAAAAGGAGACTTCAGGGAGGAAATAGATAAACTACAGACCTATAAGTTCAAATTTGGTATTAAAAACGTATTTTAGTTTTTGATTATGGAGAAGCTAAACATGTATACAGTACAGAAAGGTCAAAAGTAGTCAGCTCGGATTTATAAAGGAGAGGCCATGCTTAAAAATCCAAATAATTTATTTAAGCAAGTGATAATGAGCCAACGACGGTGAAGTAGTAGACCTATTCTGTTTATTCACTTAATGTTTCTGTGAGCCCAGATTTACACTACTGTATAAGTGACAGTATGCAAGGATGGCAGAGAAAGGCTTTTGGAAGTTTAAAGAATTGATATAGCAGTAGTAACATGCCAGAATATAGTAGTTCTGTAGATGGGTACAGATTAGGTTGGAGCAAGGGTTCTTAAACTGGGGGTCGGGACCCCTCAGGGTCATGAGGTTATTACATGGGGGGGTCGCAAGCTGTCAGCCTCCACCCCAAACCCCGCTTTGCTTCCAGCATTTATAATGGTGTCAAATATATAAAAAAGTGTTTTTAATATATAAGGGGGGGGTCGCATTCAGAGACTTGCTATGTGAAAGGGGTCACCAGTACAAAAGTTTGCGAACCACTGGATTGGTGGGTGTTGCTAAAGGTTTTTCAGGGATCACATCTACGCCTGCTCTTTCAAACTATTATACCAATACCCTGAATTAATTGTTACAGAAAATCTATTTTGCAAATGTACACCCAGTATGAAAAGGAGAGGGCTAATCAAAATATAGGAAGAGGACTAAATAGTTTTATGGCTTTTATTTTTGTTTGGGGGAATCTTCTTCCCTCCCAATTCCTTCTGTTGAGAGACAATCTAGAATTACAAGGATGGAGGTGGGGTTGAGTTTTCAGATAGCATAATTTCTCATCTCCCTTTTTGGGTCTCTCCAAACTTTTGCTTTTCTGTATTAGGGAGTTTTGCCATTGACTTAAGTAGGGCTAGGATTTAATTTCAGGTTTCTACATAACTCAGTGTCTTCAGGAACCCACAGGTTTACTTAACAGGATAACTCTCCTGTAGATACAGCATGTAAATTGTAGATACAGAGAGTAATAGGGTTACCATACGTCTGGTTTTTCCCGGACATGTCCGGCTTTTTGGTAATCAAACCCCATCCGGGGGGAATTGCCAAAAAGCTGAACGTGTCTGGGAAAAATACCGGCCAGGCACTTCCCCTCCCGAGCTCCAGCTGCTCTGCTCTGGCGGCGCAGGGTCCAGAGGCAAGGGAGCTGCCTGAAGCTGGTAGCGCTCGGGCAGCTTGGCTCTTAAACAGAACCATAGAGTCAGGGGAGGAGCACAGCAGCTGGAGCCCGGGAGGGGAAGTACCCAGCCGGCGGCTCGGGGTCCGGAGGCATGGGGGCTGCCCGAAGCCGGAGCGCTACCGGCTTCACGATTTGCCGGGCAGCCTCCAGACCCTGCGCCCCTGGCTGGGCGCTTCCCCTCCCGGGCTCCAGCTGCGCTGGGGAAGCGCTCAGGCAGCCCTTTTCGCGTGGCTGGGAGGGAGGAGAGGGAGTTAGGGCAGGGACTTTGGGGAAGGGCGGAGTTGGGGCGGGGCTGGGGTGGGAAAGGGGCGGGGCCAGGGCCTGTGGAGTGTACTCTTTTTTTTTATTTTTAAAATATGGTAACCCTAGAGAGTAAAGTTGAAAAGAACTGGAATTGCTGGATCCCAGATCATTTCATATTGCTCCTTGGACTACCAGGAAAGTACTACCATGCAGGGGTAGGGGCACAGTGATGCTGAGTTATTGTGTGGTATTCTCCCGTTTGGGTGAGTGTAGGAATAAATACCAGACTCGTATAAATCTTCACTGAACTTAAACCCATGACCCTGACACACACACACTCAACTGATAAAATGGATTGGGACAAAATCTGAGTGTCTAAAGTTAGACTCCTAAATCATATTTAGTTTGTTAAATAAAAATATCCTGGCTATCAACAATGCTTGACCCCTGCAGCTCCCATTTAGTTTGGTGGCATTTGGGGGTTCTCAGTGCTTTTAAAATCAGGCAATTTTTGTTTAGAAGCCCAACTTGAAGGTCCCAGATCTGGAAACCATGTCATAAACTCTGAACGTTCACACGTTTCAGGGTTCTGATCTGGTCTCTACCTACTTGAGATGAGACTTAGTTTCTCACCAAAAGTCACTACTCCTGCTAGGGAATACCCATCTTTTTCCACTTGACATTTCAGATTAACTTTTTGAAAACTTTTCTCTTCTTGACATTTCTTGTTCCTTAGAAAAGTAGTAATAGAATGAGTAAAGTCTGGTTATGGCCCAGGAAAGTGACTCTATAAAATGTACATTAGAATTCTTTTATTTGTTGGCATTCACTTCTGTGTAAAGTTAGAAAATTCTTATGTGATTTGTAAGCTGAATTAAGACCACCACAAATCAAGACACTCTTTATAAAACTTCGCAAATTATCACCAACAGCAAAGATTCTGGAAGTAGAATTTTGCTGGCACTTCTGCAGAATATAATGCAGTTTGCTGTTTCGTGGATATATTGATTCTCATGAACTCTCACTAGTAAATTTATTTTGTCAAATAGGTAACTACGTTTAAGTTTAAGAGGTTTTACTTTTTCACCTGTATTGATTGTGGGAGGGGATGGGGTAGGCAGCTATATTATGGTATGTGAATGTATACACCCCATATAAAACACACCAACTGTGTGTAACATTTTGGATATGCTCTCTAATTAACCTGTTTAAAGGGTGTAGTAAATACATTTAATGTATTTAATGAATGCTGTTATCCCACATGCTCAGAGTCTAACTTATCGCCACATTTGGGGTCAGGAAGGAATTTTCATTGCAGCTTCATTAGTGTTCTCACTTCCATTATATCTTTTGTATATATAAATGAACTTGCTGTAATGTCTCAGATAACAATAGTGTTCTCTATCATGTGGAATATGTGGAAACTTCAAAGCAAAGGATTAGCCCTTTAAATGAAGGGCTTAGGGGCAGTGGCAGAGTGGCTAATAGGACCAAGGATATGGAAGTAGACATTACCACATCCGAGATGGAAGTCAGACTCAAACTGCTTAGTGGGACTAAATCGTGGAGGGGGACAATGATAGATAATCACCATTTTATTTTTATATATATAATATATATACACCTATACCTATCTTATAGAGCTGGAAGGGACCTTGAAAGGTGACATCGAGTCCAGCCCCCTGCCTTCACTAGCAGGACCAAGTACTGATTTTGCCCCAGATCCCTAAGTGGCCCCCTCAAGGATTGAGCTCACAACCCTGGGTTTAGCAGGCCAATGCTCAAACCACTGAGCTATCCCTCCTCCCATAATCCAGGAAATTAAAGGAATTGGCACATGAAATTGCAAACTCAATAGCAAGCATTTTTAATGAATTTGTAAACTTGGGGTTCATACCCATGACTGGAGAAATGCTAATATAGTACCTATTTTTAAGAAAGGGGAGAAAAAGTGATCCAGTAAACTACAGGCCTGTTAGTTTGACCTCAATTGTATGCAAGGTCTTGGAACAAATTTTGAAAGAGAGCGTAGTTAAGGACCTAGAGGTAAACGGTAATTGGCATAAAATACAACATGATTTTACAAAAGGTAGATTGTACCGGACCAACCTGATCTCCTTTGAAAGATAACAGATTTTTGTAGACAAAGGAAATGCAGTAGATCTAATCTACCTGGATTTCATTAAGGCATTTGATACTGTTCCACTTGGGAAATTATTAGTTAAATTGGAGAAGATGGGGATTAATATGAGAATTGAAAGGTGGATAAGGAACTGGTTAAAGGGGAGACTATGATGGGTCATACTGAAAGGTGAACTGCCAGGCTGGAGGGAGGTTACTAGTGGAGTTCCACAGGGATTGGTCTTGGGACCAATCTTACTTAACATTTTTATGTGTGACCGTGGCACAAAAAGTGGGAGTGCTATTAAAATTTGCAAATGACACAAAGTTGGGAGGTATTACCAATATGGAGAAGGATCGAAATATCATACAAGAAGATCGGGATGACCTTAAAAATTGGAGTAATAGAAATGGGATGAAGTTTAATAGTGAAGAGTGCAAGGTCATGCACTTAGGGACTGACTAAACAAGAATTTTTGCTATGAGCTATTATCAGTTGGAAGCGGCAGAGGAGGAGAAATACCTGGGTGTATTGGTTGATCACAAGATGACTGACCCACCAATGTGATGCAGCTATGAGAAGGGCTGCTAATGCAGTCCTAGGATGCATGAGGCGAGGTATTTCCAGTGGAGACGGGAGTGTTAGTATCATTATACTGGTAAGACCTCACCTGGAATACTATGTGCAGTTCCGATCTCCTATGTTTAAGAAAGATGAATTCGAAGTGTAAAAGGTGCAGAGAAGGGCTACTAGGATGATCCAAGGAATGGAAACCTACCTTATGAGAGGAGACTCAGAGCTTGACTTGTTTAGTCTCACCCCAAGAAGGCTAAGGGGAGATAGGATTGCTCTCTATAAATACATCAGAGGGATAAATGCCAGGGAGGGAGAGGAGTTATTTAAGGTAAATGCCAATGTGGACACAAGAACAAATGGATATAAACTGGTCATCCACAAGTTTAGGCTTGAAATTAGACAAAGGTTTCTAACCATCAGAGGAGTGAAGTTCTGGAACAGCCTTCCAAAGGGAGTAGTGGGGACAAAAAAACCTAACTCACTTCAAGACTGAGCTTCAGTTTATGGAGGAGATGGTATGATGAGACTGCCTACAATGGCATGTAGCCGGTCTGTGACTGCTAACAGCAGATATCTCCAACGACCAGTGATGGGACTAGTATAAACGATGGATTCTATGTATCTTGAAATCTTTAAATCATGAGCTGAATACATCAGTAACTCAGCTAGAAGTTAGGGGTCTATATTACAGGAGTGGGTAGGTGAGCCTCTGTGACCTGCAATGTGCAGGATGTCAGACTAGATGATCATGTTTGACCCATTTAGTCTGAGGCTAAATATTATAACATTTTCATTTAATTGTGTAAAATACAGTAGAATCTCACAGATTCATACTAACTGGGAGCCCCATCCCCATCGTGAATTACTTATGCTGTGAACTAGTGAGCAAATGAGCATAATATATCAAGAACAAAGTTTTATCAAATGCACTTCATTTATATGGACTATTGTCTAATTCAAATTTAGTAATATTTTGGTAGTATTAGCAGCATAACAGCAGTGTGCAAGGGCCAACCAAAAACAGGGCCCCTTTTGCTACGCATTGTACAAACAGAATTATACACTGTCCATGTGCCAAAGACCTTAGTGTAAATCAAGAAGACGCCCACAGAGTAAAGGAAAGGGATATAACATACAAGCAGACTGATGTTAATTCCATGACCTTTTTTTTTTTTTTTTTGGTCAAGTCTTTTCTGCAGTGGGGTTGTGTTAAGAGGAGATTCTCTAAATGGAAAAACAAAGGTAGGAAGGAGGAACATGGGATCCGGGCAGGAGATGATAGGGCAAGAGTGCAGGAAAGAGGCTCATGTGAAGTTTTTGAGGGAGAGGGCTGTAGTAAATAGCCAGTCAGCAAAGGGGATAGTGTCCAGATTAGACTGCTTTCTAACAGTTTTTAGTGACCTCTTTAGTGTTCAACAGTCCCTCCTGCAGTACCTGCTGAGGCTGCTGCTTCTGTGTATTCCTGCTGGCTTGAATTTCTGTTCTGACACCTTCATGATGTACACGTAAATGTAGTGAAAATATGGTCAAATATTGGGTAGAAAAAAATGTAGTTTTAGGAATAGTTTGCACTTACTTACCTTCCATCAAGTAGCCTAAAGCACTTTACAAGCACAAATTTATTTCCAAAACCCCGGAAGGGTTCAGGGGGAAGTAGTACCTCTCTTCCAGATGGAGGAAACTTAGGCCAAGGGTGGTTATGCAATTACTCACATAGCTGTGAATTTGGATACCAGTAATGTCATGCTTTATTGAAAAGTCTGCTTTCAGAGAAGATCCAAGGATGTCATGCTTGGGGAGGGTTTCTATCTTGTGCTTCAGTAAAATGTTGAGTGTCTTTCAGATTCTTCTTTCCTGAGAAATTTAAGTTCTGTTGCTAGTTTTTACCTGTCAGAGAATAAACAGCTTGCATCCATTTCTGTAACACGTCAGTCTCTGAAATGGTTATCCACATTTCTGTCATAACAAGATTAGATTACCGAAATTCCCTGTAGGTTGGCTTGCGTAATAAGGTTTTCCACAAACTCCAGCTGGTGCAGAACACAGGTGCCAGGTTCCTTGTGAAAAGGGGATGATCTGAACACGCTTCACCAGCTTTAGTTGCTGGATAAGCATAAAGGCTTTAAAAACTGCAGTTTTTAATCTCCAAGTGCTACATGTCCTCAATCTTGCACAGTCCACTGTTCTACATTTATTTTCTTGGCTGTATATGGAGCTAAACACAAATATTAAACTTGTCTTGTAGCAGAATACTGCTTGCTTCCATTGGAAAAGCAAAAACTTAACAGATTTCAACCTAATTTTTTAAAATATTTTATAAAACCCTATTACAATTTTAACTCTGCTCATTACGTTGACAGAATATTTAGTTAACTAGGCCTTCCTTACAATACAGTGGAGATGATCTAAGACTCCATTTTAAATAAGCATTACTTTTTCATCAACTAAATCAACCACTATAACAAGCAAAAGAAGGAGCAGAAATCAATTTTGACTATTAAGGCTTTGTCTAGATTGTCTAGTTTTTTTTTTTTTTAAGGGCCATTGGTGTAGCCGCACCAATGCAACTCCCCAGTATAGACAGACAAAGTTTCTATTTGTGTCAGTGCAGTTTATCACAACTTTCAATAGAAGGTGAATCCTCTTCTTCTAACTGATGTTTAACATAGGTCAGTCAACCTTTCTGTTGTAATACAGTAGTCATATATTTTTACCCAAATGAAGTACAGTAGGAGGATTTTTTTTTTCCCAGTATGGTGCAACTGTGCAGCTGACTCTGTTATATGTACTATAGCAATCAGTCAAAACCCATATGTCTCCAAAACATTTTGGCTTTGACAAAACGAAATTAAATTGAAAATGTTCTGACCAGCTCTCCGTTCTGTTATTGCTTCTTGCTTATACAAGGGATTGACTTTTAAACAAACTGCTAAAATCCAGTCATGGATATCTACTTGTGCGACATGTTTTTGCTGTTTCTTCTATTACTCTTTGACTAACAGTTTAAAGTCTAACAGGCTCTGTTCCCGTTCCCATTAAAGTTAATGAGTATTTTCCATTGACTTTGGTGGGAAGGAGCCCAAAGTTAGTTTACCAATGTCTGTCACTTACAGTCAAGTGACTTATCTATAAAGTATAACTTAGGTTTGCAATAGTAATATCTTAGCTTGCCAAAATAAACATTCTGCGTATTTTGAAAAGTATGTGTAATTTTGTCCAGGAACTAAGTTAAACCCACAAATATCTTACAGCAATGTGATACTGTGTGTGTTACAAAACATTATTTGAGCTAATGTTTATGAAAAAAGGAAGTAAGAATAGATTTGGAAAAGTATATTGGCAAAACTATAGTAGAAGCTTGTGACTTTTAACATTTGTTTGGCTTAAGATAATTCTCTGCGTATAATTTACTGGAATTATATATGGAAAAACATTCCACTTTCCTGGAAGTAGGAGAGAAACTTGTATTAAAAGCTGATTTTCTATAGACAGAACTAAATTCTTCCCTCAGTTACACCTGAATAAATCTGGAGTAACCTTTTTTGACAATGGAATATAATTTAGGGCAGAATTTGGTGTCCATTTGTGAAGCGCTAGACCCTTTTCTGGTGTATAAAGATTCTATCATTTCCTTTTCAGTTTTTCTGGGTTCTCGTTGAGATTTAGTATTTGAATTTGATTGTTTTTTCTCACAACTTTTCTTAATCCCACGGTGAAGTCATAATTCTTTGTCAGTCTATTGGCATAGAAATGATGTCACAAATTCAGAGCACATCTCCATCTTGAATAGTTGGTAAAGGCTGATAATGAGGAAGAGGAAGACTGTTTGCTCAATAAAGGCAGAGTGGTTAGCTGAACTTGCAAATGCAGTTGTGAAGGAGAAATACAAAAATGACAAAATGGAGTGCTTATGACAGGCTCATTGAAAGTGTTAATTTTTCTCTCCAGTGAATGCTAATGGCTTCTCCACACATGGGCGTTGGACTCCAAAATCTTTAAGATATTCTGTTAGTTCAGTTGTAAAACATTTCTAATAATAAAAAAATTAAGACCAGTTCAGCACATTAAAATTACTATAAAATCAATTGGAGGAAGTTTATAGCTAGAAAACATTACGTATGAAAAGCATGAGAAAGACAAATGGATTTAAGTTGGAAATTTTTTAATGTTTCTATAACAAGGAAGCCCCTCTAATAATAGTCAAAGCAGGCAGTATGCACCTTGACATCAGTCTTAATTTCTTGTGTGGAGGATAAAGGGGAAAACTTCTGCCCTCTTCAGCTATTTAGATGGCAAGCTCCTGGGGGCAGAGATCTATCTTAGTTTGTCTGTAAAATGCAGCGCGTACACTTGTGTATACTTTTTTAAACCTCCAAACTCAGAGAATCATTGCAACTAATCTGAAAGTTTAATGTTAGTATTAACTAACACACCCAACAGAAACACTTCTGGTGAGCTGGCTGCAGAGTTCAACATTCTAGATGAAAATAAAGCGAGGCTATTGATAGTATATGTTTTGGTTGAAAATGAGTCTGATTGCAGGTATCATATTTGTTCTGTGGGTTTCTTGTCTTCATCTGGCAGGAAAGTCCACAGCACAATGAGTGATTTTTCCTTTCTTGTGTCTGTGTATTAAAACATTTTTTTTATAGCCAGACTTAAAAACTGTTCTATTCAAAGGATAGTGTGCTGTTTTTCAACTAAGGGACGCTGTCAAATAGTTTTGGATTCAAATTTTGAGCCAGCTTTAATTATCTGGTGGAAATGCACTGGATTCAAAATATTTAACTTGTCACACAGTTACCAAATACCATCTTTTAAAAATTGTTTTACGTCCTGGCAATTGTTTGTCCTGCTGAAAAGCCCTTCAACTTGAGTGCACTTTCTAATTAAAACGGTGTTTTAAGAGCTGTACTGGCATCCTTGATAATAATGTAAGAGACGAGGGATGATGAGGAATAAACAGGGTAGCTTGTCAGCCAGCAATGATGAAAAATATGAGATCAAAACAGGAGGCAAAGCAATGCTATTCATGAACCCCTGAAGGGGCATAACAATGTAGAGTGAAAATAAGAATTTTTTTTTAATTGACACTTTAAAAAAAGAGAGAACCATGTTTAATTTAGTGCACAACTAGTGTTAGTTGTTGTAGTTAGGGCTGTAGTTATTAGCAACTTTTACTGTGTAGTTTTTAGCAACTTTTCAAGTTATAATTTCTCCATGATGATGAAATACTAAAATGTGTATACTAGAGATGAAAACTTCTGTTTCCCCCTTCATTCTTACACTGCATGTTTGGTTTTGATTCCAACGGAGTAATCAGTTTGTAGCAGAGTTCAGTGAAGTAACCAGCAAACTTTAATATATGGAGATATACCTATCTCAGAGAACTGGAAGGGGCCCTGAAAGGTCATAGAATCCAGCTCCCTGCCTTCACTAGCAGGACCAAGTACTAATTTTGCCCCAGATCTCTAAGTGGCCCCCTCAAGGATTGAACTCACAACCCTAGGTTTAGCAGGCCAATGCTCAAACCACTGAGCTATCCCTCCTCCCATTAAAGCTCATTACTTAAGTTGCCTGTTTTAGGTACTACAGTATCTTTGGAGCATTTAATTTGGAGTTGATCGTCATGATGATTTTTATATCCCATCAAAAGATGAGGTATTGGTTCAGTATCAGCTTGGCTTAACAAATCAGTAGCAATGTCCTGTATTTCCTGTCTCTCTCTCTCCCCCCCTCAACCCCTGTCTCCTATCCCAGAACTTATCAGGCCTAATTTTGTGTAACTTGAATCTTCTGTAATTACAGCCTAAAATGTTATGGCTACAAATTCACACTCAATGCAGCTTATGCATCCAAGATGCCTAACTGATTTTAAATAACTTTTTCCCCTCTACAGGCCTATGAAGAGTACACCAGCAAGCTAGATGCTCTACAACAAAGAGAACAGCAGTTATTGGAATCCATGGGGAATGGAACTGATTTCTCTGTCTCCAGCTCAGCTTCAACAGACACAGTTACATCATCTTCCTCCTCTAGCCTCTCTGTAGCACCTTCATCCCTTTCAGTTTATCAGAACCCCACAGATATGTCACGGAATAACCCCAAGTCTCCACAAAAACCTATTGTTAGAGTCTTCCTACCCAACAAACAGAGGACAGTGGTGAGTCAGCCCTGCATACGTGCTCATAACCTTAATTTTTTGTGCATCTGTCCCCCTCTTTCCATGTTTTTGAATCAAACCTGAAAGCCAAAAAATGTATCTGTGGACGTATGAAAGCAAAAAGTGTAATGTAATTCTTGTATTCTGCCAAAGTCTGTAGGTTATTTCAACCTTGCTACACATGCTGCTTTGTACAGTGTTAACACTGAGGAGATTGATTCTGTTATGTGCAACAAAAGAGGTAAAGCTTTAACTTCTTCAAGCATGATACAAAAATGGATGCTTAGAATAGTTTTCAAAAATTAAATCTAGGTCAATGAAACAAATACAGTCAGCATAGCTATTTCCCAGACTTAGTTTTGAGTAGTATTGTTTCACTGTATATTTATTCTGGGTGTTGGAGATTAGTGTTATATTTCCATGTAATGTGTATTGCAGGTAACACATTGGTTTCCAGACTGGTCTCTGAACTGCTGGTGGTTTACGAACACATGGAGGTCATAATAGTGGTGGTTCTTTGCCTCCAGTTACTTCTACAAGGCATTCCAGGCTCTTCATTACCAAGAGCAGCCTTGGCAGCAGTGAAAGCAGGAAGGGAGCAGGAAGGAAACAAGATAGTGGAGCCAGCCTCTTTTGCATCCACTTGGCTATTGCTACGTAGAAGTGTAGTAGGTGAGGAACTGGCTATCCTGAGACTGTAGCTGCCTGGACCTGCTAATGTAACTGGAATCGCTCATGGTAGAGAAATGTCCAAGGGAGTGGAAAACAAGTACTTGGGTTGTATATCCAAGGGAGAGGAGGGCCAGACATCAGGGAAGCATGTGTCTGAGGTACAGAGAAACAAAACAGATGGGGGGAGAATAAGTACAGAACAAATGTACACAGTTCATAAAGGGGCAGTTGTTAACTTATATTTCAGGTAGACGTTTGACTTTTTTAAATTTAAACTTAAAATAGTTAGAAGTTGTATGCAGCGTTGTAGCCGTGTCGGTCCCAGGATATTAGAGAGACAAGGTGGATGAGGCAATATCTTTTGTTCAACCAACTTCTGTTGGTGAAAGACAAGCTTTCGAGTTCTTGTAGCTCAAAAGTGTCTCTTTCACCAACAGAAGTTGGTCCGATAAAAAATATTACCTCACCCAGCTTGTCGCTCTAATAGTTAAAAGTATCCCCTAAATCAGCAGTTCTCAAACTTTTTACAAAGGTGACACACACAACTGCATTTTGTCTTTTTGGGGGACCCACCATTACCCCAGTTGGTTCCCTTCATCCCCCTTGCCCTCACTCTCCCAGTTCTGCCCCCTCCTACAGCCCCAGCTGGCCACTCTCTCCCCGTGACCGACCATGGCCACGATCTCTTCCAGGCTGCTGGCTGTCTGCTCACTGGCTCAGGCCGCTTCTTCCGTGTTGCTGCTGTCCAGATCCCACTCCTCAGACTGCTGCCTGCTGCCCAAGGGAAGTGAGAGCCAGGGTATGTCTACACTATGAAATTAGGTCGAATTTATAGAAGCCGGTTTTATAGAAATCGGTTTTATATAGTTGATTGTGTGTGTCCCCACATAAAATGCTCTAAGTGCATTAAGTCAGCGGACCGCGTCCACAGTACCGAGGCTAGTGTCGACTTCTGGAGCATTGCACTGTGGGTAGCTATCCCACAGTTCCCGCAGTCTCCGCTGCCCATTGGAATTCTGGGTTGAGATCCCAATGCCTGATGATGCAAAAACAGTGTCGCGGGGGGTTCTGGGTACATGTCGTCAGGCCCCTCCCCATCTGTCAGAGCAACGGCAGACAATCAATTTGCTCCTTTTTACCTGGGTTACCTGTGCAGACAACATACCACGGCAAGCATGGAGCTTGCTCAGTTCAGCTCACCATCACCATGTGTCATCTGGGTGCCGGCAGACGTGGTACTGCATTGCTACACAGCAGCAACTAATTGCCTTTTGGCAGTAGACGGTGCAGTATGACTGGTAGCTGTCATCATCTATCTGAGTGCTGGCAGACGTGGGGCTGCATTGCTATACAGCAGCAGCTCCTTGGCTTTTGGCAGTGGATGGTGTATTACGACTGGTATCTGTCGTCATCGTACTCCTCAGTGAGTTCGGTCAGAGGCACCTGGGCAGACATGTTTTGTCTCCTGGAGACTCAGTCCTGCCGGCAGTCCTATTGAACCGTCTTGACGATGATGGCTAGCAGTCGTAATACAGCATTTTCTGCCAGGCACCCAGAAGATGCTGATGGCTATCAGTCATGCTGCACCGTCTGGTGCCAGCTTAAGATCTAAAAAAATAGATGGACCAGATTTGTTCTGTATTCATTTGCTTCCCCCTCCCTCCGTGAAATCAACGGCCTGCTAAACCCAGGGTTTTGAGTTCAGTCTTTGGGGGGGGGCCATTCTGTGTGACAGTTGTTTGTGTTTCTCCCTGATGCACAGCCACCTTTGTTGATTTTAATTCCCTGTACCTGTACGCCATGTCGTCACTCGTCCCTCCCTCCCTTCCTCCCTCCCTCCATCAGACAATAGTTTCGCGCCTTTTTTCAGCCCAGACGCCATAGCACTGGGATCATGGAGCCGCTCAGATCACCGCGGCACTATGAACACCACGCGCATTGTCCTGGAGTATATGCAGAGCCAGAACATGCCAAAGCAAAACCAGGCGAGGAGGCGATTGCAGCGTGGCGACGAGAGTGATGAGGAAATTGACATGGACATAGACCTCTCACAAAGTACAGGCCCCAGCAATGTGCAAATCATGGTGTTACTGGGGTAGGTTCATGGCGTGGAATGCCGATTCTGGGCCCGGGAAACAAGCACAGACTGGTGGGACCACATCGTGTTGCAGGTGTGGGACGATTCCCAGTGGCTGTGGAACTTTCGCATGCGTAAGGGCACTTTCATGGAACTTTGAGACTTGCTTTCCTCTGCCCTGAAGCGCCAGAATACCAGGATGAGAGCAGCCCTCACAGTTGAGAAGCGAATGGCGATAGCCCTGTGGAAGTTTGCAATGCCAGACAGCTACCGGTCAGTCGGGAATCAATTTGGAGTGGGCAAATCTACTGTGGGAGCTGCTGTGATCCAAGTAGCCAATGCAATCAAAGACCTGGTGATATCAAGGGTAGTGACTCTGGGAAACGTGCAGGTCATAGTGGATGGCTTTGCTGCAATGGGATTCCCAAACTGTGGTGGGGCGATAGACGGAACCCATATCCCTATCTTGGCACCGGAGCACCAAGCCACCGAGTACATAAACCGCAAAGGGTACTTTTCAATGCTGCTGCCAGCCCTGGTGGATCACAAGGGACGTTTCACTAACATCAACGTGGGATGGCCAGGAAAGGTACATGATGCTCGCGTCTTCAGGAACTCTAGTCTGTTTCAAAAGCTGGAGGAAGGGACTTTCTTCCCGGACCAGAAAATAACCGTTGGGGATGTTGAAATGCCTATCGTTATCCTTGGGGACCCAGCCTACCCCTTAATGCCATGGCTCATGAAGCCGTACACAGGCAGCCTGGACAGTAGTCAGGACCTGTTGAACTATAGGCTGAGCAAGTGCCGAATGGTGGTAGAATGTGCATTTGGATGTTTAAAAGCGCGCTGGCGCAGTTTACTGACTCGGATAGACCTCAGCGAAGCCAATATTCCAATTGTTATTGCTGCTTGCTGTGCGCTCCGCAATATCTGTGAGAGTAAGAGGGAGACACTTATGGCGGGGTGGGAGGTTGAGCAAATCTCCTGGCCGCTGGTTTTGCGCAGCCAGACACCAGGGCGGTTAGAAGAGTACAGCAGGGTGTGGTGCGCATCAGAGAAGCTTTGAAAACCAGTTTTGTGACTGGCCATGCTACGGTGTGAAACTTCTGTTTGTTTCTCCTTGATGAACCCTCCCTCTCCCTTCCCCCCCGGTTCACTCTACTTCCCTGTAAACTAACCACCCTCCCCTCCCCCCTTCGAGCACCGTTTGCAGAGGCAATAAAGACATTGTTACTTCACATTCATGCATTCTTTATTAATTCATCACACAACTGGGGGGATAACTGCCAAGGTAGCCCGGGAGGGATGGGGGAGGAGGGAAGGAAAAGGACACACTGCAGTTTAAAACTTTAAAACTTTAACACTTATTGAAGGCCAGCCTTCTGATGCTTGGGCAATCATCTGGGGTGGAGTGACTGGGTGGCCGGAGGCCCCCCCACCGTGTTCTTGGGTGTCTGGGTGAGGAGGCTATGGAACTTGGGGAGGAGGGCTGTTGGTTACACAGGGGCTGTAGCGGCGGTCTCTGCTCCTGCTGCCTTTCCTGCAGCTCAACCATATGCTGGAACATATCAGTTTGATGTCCAGCAGCCAAAGCATCGACTCTTGCCTTCTGTCAGCAAGCTGATGCCACCTATCCTCTTCAGTCCGCCACTTGCTCTCTTCAGCCCGCGATTCAGCCCGCCACCTCTCCTCTTGTTCATATTGTGCTTTTTTGTACTCTGACATTGACTGCCTCCACTCATTCTGCTGTGCTCTGTCAGCGTGGGAGGACATCTGGAGCTCCAAGAACATATCATCCCGAGTCCGTCGTTTTCTCCTTCTAATCTTCACTAACCTCTGTGAAGGAGAAACATTTGCAGCTGGTGGAGGAGAAGGGAGGGGTGATTAAAAAAGACACATTTTAGAGAACAATGGGTACACTCTTTCACGTTAAATTTTGCTGTTCACATTACACAGAACATGTGCTTTCGTTACAAGGTTGCATTTTTCCTCTTATATTGAGGGCCTGCCGGTTTGGTGTGAGAGATCGCTCACGCAGTGCCAGGCAACAGATTTCGGCTTGCAGGCAGCCATGGTAAGCCACGGTAAGCCACAGTCTTTTGGCTTTTTTAACCTTCTTAACATGTGGGAATGGTTTCAAACACTAGCGCCCTCATTTCCCATACCAAGCACCCATTGGATTGGCCATTTAAAATGGGTTTGCAATGTAAAAGGAGGGGCTGCGGTTTCCGGGTTAACATGCAGCACAAACCCAACTACCCCCCCACCCCCCAATTCTCTGGGATGATCACTTCACCCCTCCCCCCCACCACGTGGCTAACAGCAGGGAACATTTCTGTTCAGACAAGCAGGAACGGGCACCTCTGAATGTCCCCTTAATAAAATCACCACATTTCAATCAGGTGACCGTGAATGATATCATTCTCCTGAGGATAACAGAGAGATAAGGAATGGATGTCTGCGTGCCAGCAAACATCGGGACCATACTCTGCCATGCTTTGTTATGCAATGATTCCAGACTATGTGCTACTGGCCTGGCGTGGTAAAGTGTCCTACCATGGCGGACGGGATAAGGCAGCCCTCCCCAGAAACCTTTTTGCAGAGGCTTTGGGAGTACATGAAGGAGAGCTTTCTGAAGATGTCCCTGGAGGATTTCCACTCCATCCCCATCCACGTTAACAGACTTTTCCAGTAGCTGTACTGGCCGCGATTGCCAGGGCAAATTAATCATTAATCATTAAACACGCTTGCTTTTAAACCATGTGTAATATTTACCAAAGGTACACTCACCAGAGGTCCCTTGTGTGCCCTCAGGGTCTGGGAGCACGCCTTGGGTGAGTTCGGGGGTTACTGGTTCCAGGTCCAGGGTGATAAACATATCCTGGCTGTTGGGGAAACCGGTTTCTCAGCTTCCTTGCTGTGAGCTATCTTCATTGTCTTCATCATCATCTTCCTCGTATTCCCCGCTTCTCTGTTGCGTGATTCTCCATTGATGGAGTCAAAGCACACGGTTGGGGTAGTGGTGGCTGCACCCCCTAGCATGGCATGCAGCTCCGTGTACAAGCGGCATGTTTGCGGCTCTGCCCCGGACCTTCCGTTTGCCTCTTTGGCTTTGTGGTAGGCTTGCCTTAGCTCCTTAATTTTCACGCAGCACTGCTGTGCGTCCCTGTTATGGCCTCTGTCCTTCATGGCCTTTGAGATTTTTTTTCTAATATTTTGTCCTTCCGTTTACTGCTACGGAGTTCAGCTAGCACTGATTCGTCTCCCCATATGGCCAGCAGATCCCGTACCTCCCGTTCGGTCCATGCTGGAGCTCTTTTGCGATCTGGGACTCCATCATGGTTACCTATGCTGATGAGCTTTGCATGGTCACCTGTGCTCTCCACACTGGGCAAACAGGAAATGAAATTCAAAAGTTCACGGGGCTTTTCCTGTCTACCTGGTCCGTGCATCTGAGTTGAGAGTGCTGTCCAGAGCGGTCACAATGAAGCACTGTGGGATAGCTCCCGGAGGCCAATAACGTCAAATTCCATCCACACTACCCCAAATCAGACCCGCAAAGGCCGATTTCAGCACTAATCCCCTCATCGGAGGTGGAGTAAAGAAACTGGTTTAAAGGGCCCTTTAAGTCGAAAGAAAGGGCTTCGTCGTGTGAACGTGTCCAGGCTTAATTCGATTTAACGCTGCTAAATTCGACCTAAACTCGTAGTGTAGACCAGGCCCCAGTGTGGGGGGTGGACACCTGTGGTAGGTCGGGGCCTACTATTTGGGAAACACACTGCAAGATTAGAGAAATATTTTCTGTACTTTTTGAACTGTTTAGTGCCTTTGACAGTGTTTTGTGTGTAGTCAGTTTTCCTCCTTTTTGTGGGACTTTTGCACACCACTGGTGGAGGAACACTTTAAAAATAGGAAAACATAATTGTGAAGCCACAAAAAATGGCATGGGGACTTGAACCACTTTTGTACCTGAAACTACTTTTAACTTTTTTAAATTGACTGTTTAATGCTTAAATAAAAAAAACCCTACAAGAAACTTGGTTGCATTAAGGAGAACTAAAAAAGATATTCTGTGGGTAGTATTTTTTTAAAAATACTTTACTCCAGTTGCTGTAATTGCCATAAGGATGGTGAGTAATGGCTGGAAGGTGGTTCATGAGAAAATGTATCCAAGATCTAGTCCATACCAAGAAAGAGTTTGAGCACATCTGGAAGTGTGCATTTGGTATTTGAAAACTTTGAAAAAGAGCCAAGTGTGTTAATGACCACTATTCATGATATCAGAGTATAACCATCCTTACTGGATGAGTACACTTTCTTTGGCCAAAACTGAAAATGGGAAATATTGATCAATGAGGGATGAGTCATAAATCTGTTAACAAGACCTCTTTGAACTAAGCTGATTTGTGTACTGTTATAAACAGCTGATCGCATTTTATTTGTCCAGTGAGTCTATTCTTGCCCTCACTCCCCACTCTCTTAGCCTGCGGTTACCCATGCAGCTCAGCAACACTTTCTAGGCAACTCAGCAGTTGCACTTATAAATGTATTTCTTGACTTTGAGATTTCAATAAAAATGAGTTTACTGTTCATGAGAGCTGCTGGACTGATCACTCTGGTGAATTAAGTTCTTATCTACAGAACGTACAACAGACACAGTTGTAGTATAAGCTTCACCCCCCCTCAGTTCTTTTCTAAAGGTGAAGGTAGTTCAGCCTTTATGCCTGTTCAGTCCTGCATGCATCATCTGAAACCAGCAACAAGATGCCAATTGATGTCAGTTATGAATATGACTTTTGTGATTTACGTATTTGTTCCTTAGAAATTAGATAAACACCAAAAGTTCAATTTTTAAATCACCAAACACCTATTGGATAGTAAGCCTTTTAGTCACTTCAGCATACATGAGTCAGAATACAACCAGTGACTTAGAGGCAAAAGGTTTATATCTTGTTATCCAAAATCTCGATCCAGTCTCAGACTCATAGACTTTAAGGTCAGACGGGACAATCGCGATCATCTAGTCTGACCTCCTGTACATTGCAGGCCACAGAACCTCACACACCAACTCCTGTAATAGACCCCTAACCTCTGGCTGAGTTCATGAAGTTCTCAAATCATGATAAAGACTACAAGTTAGAGAGACTCCACCATTTACACTAGTTTAAATCTGCAAGTGATCTGTGCCCCATGCTGCAGAGGAAAGCAAAAAAAACCCAGGATCTCTGCCAGTCTGACCTGGGGGAAAATTCCTTCCTGACCCCAAATATGGTGCTCAGTTAGACCCTGAGCCATTTGGCCAAGACCTATCAGCCAGATGCCTCAGAAAGAATTCTCTGTAGTAACTCAGGCCTTCCCCCATCTAGTGTCCCATCACTGTCTGTTGGAGATATTTGCCACTAGCAGTCACAGATCAGCTACATGCCATTGCAGGCAGTCTCATCATATCATCCCCTCCATAAACTTATCAAGCTCAGTTTTGAAGCCGGTTAGGTTTTTTGCTCCTACTGCTCCCCTTGGAAGGCTGTTCAAGAACTTCACTCCTCTGATGGTTAGAAATTTTCACTTAATTTCAAGCCTAAACTTGTTGATAGCCAGCTTATATCCATTTATTCTTGTGTCCACATAGGCCCTTAACTTTCATTCCTCTCCCTCCATGGTACTTATCCCTCTGACGTATTTATAGAGAACAATCCTATCTCCCCTCAGCCTTCTTGTAGCTAAGCTAAACAAGCCAAGCTCTTTGAGTCTCCTCTCATAAGGTAGGTTTTCCATTCCTTGGATCATCCTAGTAGCCCTTCTCTGCACCTGTTGCACTTTGAATTCCTCTTTCTTAAACATAGGAGACCAGAATTGCACACACTATTCCAGATGAGGTCTCACCAGTGCCTTGCACACACTATTCCGGATGAGGTCTCACCAGTGCCTTGTCTTCCCTGTCTACTGGAAATACCTTGCCTGATGCATCCTAGGACTGCATTAGCCTTTCTCACAGCCTTTTTCAATTCTTCCTGTTTTCCCCCATATGTTGCTGATATTAGGAATTAATGCTGCGTTTGAGTACACGAAACTTAGAGCTAAAGCAAGTCCTGTCATGGAATAAATCCCTTTTATTAATGTATCCCTGGAATAAACACTTATTTTTTCAGCCGTGGCCTTGTCATCTATACTCTTCCCTACTTACACATTTTTACAGTATTTTATGTTCCAAACCTCTCAGTGATTTCAAATGGCTGTCATTTTAGTAAAAAGAAGCTGCCACAAGAATATCATGCTACCCCTCAAATGTGTATCGGATAAAAGCAAGGATTTAGAATTTAGCTTCACCTATTCAGACTTTGACCAATGACAGTTTTAAGGACCCATTTTTTTGCAACGTGCCAAAGCTAGAAATAACTCCTTTATGTGATTTGAAGAGCAGGGATTCACAACTTTTTATTGATGTAAAGCATTTGTTCCTAGAGAAGTGTATTGAGAAAGTGGACCTTAAATAATGACATGATAGAAAAACTATTTAGGGAAATATTTAGTTCTTGAATGTATATTAGTACTGCTATCACTCCAACAAATGCACATTGTAAATGAAATCAGCTCTTCTTCACAACTTTCCATCTGTATTAGTTTTGTGCAATTATCTACGTTTTTTTTTTTAAAGGGGGGGGGGGTTTGGAAAAGCCAGTATCTCTTTCTCTTCAGTGTTTGACAGAAACAAAAGCTTGAAAAAATGATTTGATGCATACACAAACTGTGACTGTCTGATGCCACTTCCTCTCCACAGCTGTTCCCCCAGCAGTTTGAAGGAATAAAATAGTAGTGCACTTCTTGTGTTCTGTTAAATAAACTATTCAATAAGTAACAGTGAAATCTGGCAAGAGAGTCCATGGAATGTTACTAAATTAGAACTCATTACTATTTCTGTTTGTTTATACCATCGGCCCCTACCTGCCTTTACTCTTTACACTGTGATCCATTATAGGAAAGAGAGTATCACTTCCTACGTTGTTTTCAGTGTTGTTCCTTCTCTGTCCCTATACTTATCATTTTCTCCTATGTTGCTATTGCCCCTCTTCCACCACGCCCCACCTCCCCTCCCCCAAATCTTATTACAGGCATGGTACTGCCTTTAAGGCTCTTTAGCCCTTAAAGCGCAGGGATCCAACCTCTTTGTTTTGCATGAAGAATACAGTGTATATTCTCCAAACTTACAATACGTTGTGAGTAAAAATTAAACTTTGTTGGGTTTTAAGAGTATATCTGTTAGTTTGAGTTCAAATTAATTTAAAATAGGACCTACAGGAAAAGTTTCCTCTCTGACGTTTCTCCGATGTCTTGCTAACTAAGTTGGATAAAAAACAATGACTAAATAAAAGCATCCTTTAAAAAAAAAATTTTGAAAAATAAATCTGTTTAATTTTAAACTTGTGGCAACCTGTTCGAACCTACAGGGTTGGAAGCTGGGACCTTGAGGGTTCTAGGCTGCTGACTCGTACACAGCCACAGGAGGCTTAGGCTGGGCTTCTGTGGGAGGTCCCTGTGAGGCTGGGCTCAGCAGGAAGTACAGTAGGACTGGAGTGGCAGTCCCTTTTCCAACCCCTTGATTGGCAAATACCAGTATCTAAATGAGGAAGCCGTGAAGGGGAGCTCTCTGAGCAGCAACACAGACTGTCTGCCCGCCCATTTCTGCTCCAGACTCCGCTTTCAATAGACCCTAGACTCCGGCTGCCGACCCTGGTTTGTCCTCAACTTAGCTATTTGATTGCTGTCTGTAACCTGGTACCCCACCCCAATCTCCTGGTAACTTGAGCCAGTCTGACATTTGACTCTGTTTACCCTCTGGCTCATCTTGCACTTTGACTTCCCAGTACCTGACTCCTGGTCCGATCACTAGGTCTGACTGTCCATGTCCCGGTTGTGACACAGCCTATGTTAAGGCGCCAACTTACAATCCATTAAAATAATTTACATGGACTACTTATTATTTTTGTATTTAATGTTTGCGGCCAAGTTTTAAAGAAAGTCAAACCACTGAGCTGCTGGAAGACCGTGGCTAAGCACCTGCAACCAGAGTTTGTTGTAGTCCTAAACCACCTTTTGATAGCAATAGCCTTTTCTGCAAGTGTAGAGAGAATATATTTAGTTTCAGAGTATTCAGCTAGTTCTTTCAAAGTTCAGAAACCAGTTGGGAATTGAAAAAGAAGGAAAGTTTGTTTTCTGCTTCCTATCTATGAATCAAAACTAGGTGTGAGAAGATGAGATCATCTAGTTCTAAAATCTTGAAGGACATGGTGACCAGAAACAATAACGGTAGTTCAGTTCACTAACTACAGATATTTATTTTGTTTAATAAATCAGTTTTAAATGCAAAACACATTTTGATAATTTTTTCCCTATGGATCCAGCACAGGTATGGTAGTTTCATTTAATAAAAATTAAAATGTTTTGTGAAAATAGAACTTGACACAAATCCCAAGTAAAATAATTAATTATGTAGTAAATAATAAATGCATCATTCATCATTTTCTAGCAATAAAAAATGTAAAAATTAAGAATCTGACTAAACTATATGTTGGCTTAAGTAAATGTGTATAAATATATTGTATCCTCCTGGTTACCAAAAAGAAGCACCAAATTTAATGTAAAGGGTATACTTAGTTGCAAATCAACGTGTTTTAAGGGTTATTCACCAATGGTAGGGAAATAACTAAAGTACAAATGCAAAACACAATTAAAACTAATGGTTTAATTCATGATTAAAATGGGTGATTTAACTCATTTTGATTTAAACCAATCCACCCTGTTGCTAATAAAAGGCTGGCTTGTTTAGACTTTATAGTTAAACCTCATTGCTGGATAGTGATGAATGCAGGTTTGAAGAAGTTAGGTTGCATTTAAAGTTATTAACAATTGTTTTCTCCTATCTCTTCCATCATATTTACAAATAACACAGGTATGTAGGCACAAAATTAGGAAGGTCAAGGCACAAAATGAGATTAAACTACCTAGAGACATGAAGGGTAACACCAGAACATTCTACGAACACATTAGAAGCAAAAGGAAGACCAAGGGCAGGGTAGGCCTGTTACTCAATGAGGGTGGGGAGGGAAACAATAGGAGAAAATGTGGAAATGGCAGAAGTGCTAAATGACTTTTTCAGTTTTCAACGAAAGGTTAGTAGCATTTGGACATCTATCATAGTGAATGCCAGTGAAAATGAGGTAGGATCAGAGGCTAAAATAGGGAAAGAACAAGTTAAAAATTACTTAGACAAGTTAGATGTTTTCAAGTGACCAGGGCCTGATGAAATACATCCTGGAATACTCAAGGAGCTGAGTTAGGCAATATCTAAGCCATTAGCAATTATCTTTGAAAAGTTATGGAATTCAGGAGAGATTCCAGAGGACTGGAAAATATAGTGCCAATCTATAAAAAGGCAAATGACTGGGGAATTACAGATCAGTATCTGGAAAGATAATGGAGCAAATAATTAAACAATCTATTTGCAAACACCTAGAAAATAAGCTTCCTTATAACTTTCTTGGACAGTGTTATAAAGCTTGTGGATGGGGGGGAAGTGGTAGATCTGATATAGCTTGACTTTAGTAAGGCTTTTGATACTGTCTCACATGACTTTCTCATAAGCAAACTAGGGAAATACAAACTAGATGGAGCTACTATAACAAGGTCGGGCAAACTTTTTGGGCTGAGGGCCGCATTGGGTTTTGGAAATTGAATGGAGGGCCGGTTAGGGGAGGGGGTTGTGGCCTGGATCCCACCCCCTATCTGCCCCCTCCCTGTCCCCTGACTGCCCCCCACTGCCCCATCCAACCCCCCTCTCATTCCTGATGCCTCCCCCCGCCCCCGGGACCCCTTCCCCATCCAACCACCTCTTCCTCTCTAACCTCCCCCAGAACTCCTGCCCCTGACTGCCCCCAGCTGCACCATCTAACCCCCCCATGCTCCTTCCTGATTGCCCCCCCCCGGGACCCCTGCCTCATCCATCCCCCGTTCCCTGCCCTCCGACCGCTCCAACCCCTACCCACCTTCCTGAACTCCCCTGCCTTCTATCCAACCCCTCTTCCCCCCCCACTCCCTGCCCCCTTGCCATGCTGCCTGGAGCACCGGTGGCTGGCGGCGCTACAGCTGCATCGCCCGCTCGGTGCTACAGCCGCTGCCCCAGTAGCTCGCAGCCGCACCGCTGAGAGCATTGCGCCGGCGGCGGGGTGAGCTGAGGCTGCGGGGGACGGTGAACAGCAGGGGAGGGGCTGGGGGCCAGGAGCTCAGGGGCCAAGCAGGAGAGTCCTGCGGGCCGGATGTGGCCCGCAGGTCATAGTTTGCCCACCTCTGTACTATAAGGTAGGGTGTCCAGAGAGCAAGTATGAAAAATCGGGACAGTGTGTGGGGAGTAATAGGCACCTATATAAGAAAAAGGCTCAAATATCGGGACTGTCCCTATAAATCAGGACATCTGGTCACCCTACTATAAGGTGGGTGCATAACTAGTTCAAAAACTGTTTCCAGAGAATAATTATCAGTGGTTCACAGTCATGCTGGAAGGGCATATTGAGTGGGGTCCTGCAGGGATTAGTTCTGGATCTGGTTCTGTTCAATATCTTCATCAATGATTTAGATAATGGCATAGAGAGTACATTTACAAAGTTTGTGGACGATACCAAACTGGGAGGGGTTGTAAGTGCTTTGGAGGATAGGATTAAAATTCAAAATGATCTAGACAAACTGGAGAAATGGTCTGAAGTAAATAAGATGAAATTCAATAAGGACAAATTCAAAATACTCCACTTCGGATGGAACAGTCAGTTGCACACATACAAAATGTGAAATTACTGCTTACCAAGGAGTACTGTGGAAAGGAATCTGGGAGTCATAGTGTATCACAAGTTAAATATGAGTGAACAGTGTAATACTGTTGCAAAAAAAAAAAAAGCAAACACCATTCTGGGGTGTATTAGTAGGAGTATTGTAAACAAGACAGAAGAAGTAATTCTTCCATGCTGATTAGGCCTTAACTGGAGTATTGTGTCCAGTTCTGGGTATAACATTTCAGGAAAGAGGTGGAGAAATTGGAGAAAGTCCAGAGAAGAGCAATAAAAATGATTTAAAGGTCTAAAAAACATTACTTATGAGGGAAGATTGGAAAAATTGGTTTTATTTAATCTGGAGAAGAGGAGACTGAGTGGGGACATAACAGTTTTCAAGTACATAAAAGGTTGTTACATGGAGATGGGAGAAAAATTGTTCTTCTTAACCTCTGTGGATAGGACAAGAGGCAATGGGCTTAAATTGCAGCAAGGGTGGTTTAGGTTGGGCATTAGGAAAAACTTTCTAACTTTCAGGGTAGTTAAGCACTGGAAGAAATTGCCTAGGGAGATGTGGAATCTCTATCAATGAAGATTTTTAAGAGCAGATAAGACAAACATCTGTCAGGGATGATCTACATCAATGGTTCTCAAACTTTAGCAGCCCGAGGACCCCCATTTTGATTTAAAAATTTTTGGGTATTGCCAAAGCCCCCCACTCAGCCCTTGCCCTGCCCCCTTCACCAAGGCCCACCCTCCTACCCGTGCTCAGTCCATACACCCTTCCTCCATCGCTGGCCCTCCCCCACCTTCACTCACTTTCACCAGCGTGGGGCAGGCAGGGGTTTGAGGTGCAGGAGGGTGTGCAGGCTCTGGGAGGGGGGTTAGGTACAGGAGGGGGTGTGGGTGCAGAGTGCTGGCTCTGGTCGGGCAGCGCTTACCTTGGGCAGCCCTGAAAGAGACCTGCACATCCCTTTAGCAGCGGCTCCTGGGTCGGGGAGGGAAGGGGTCTCCGCACGCTGCCCCTGCCTGCAGGCACTGACCCTGCAGCTCCCATTGGCTGCAGTTTCCGGCCAATGGGCGCTGTGGAGTCAGTGCTCGGGGCGGGGGCAGCGTGCGGAGACCCCCTGCCCTCCTCCCCCAGGGATGTGCTGGCTGCTTCCAGGAGCGACATGGAGCCAGGGCAGGTAGGGAGCCTGCCTTAGCCCCGCTACGCCACCAGACTTTTAGCATGCAGGAGACGCTGGGAGGGAGGGGGAGAAGTTGATCAGCGGGGCTTGCGGACTCCCCAGGGTACCCTCGCGGACCCCCCCCCAGGGGTCCACAGATCCCAGTTTGAGAAACACTGGTCTAAATAATACTTAGTCCTGCCATGAGTGTAGGGGCTTGGTCTAGATGACTTCTTGAGGTCCTTTCCAGTCCTACAATTGCATGATTCTATGATTCATTCTCCAGCAGATAAGATAATGCTACATATTAATATTAGTCTCCTCACCTAACACAAAACTTTAGTGATGACCTTATACTTTCTCTAGGATTCTTGGGTATGTCTCCACACCACTTTAAAGTGTATTTATAGCAGGGGTAGGCATGTCCCTGCTAGCTTTGATCTAACTAGCCCAAGTAACAATATTATAGCATAGGCAGGGTGGCATGGACTAGTGACCAGAGTTTAAGACATCTGGGGAGCCAGAATATGTACATGGGTTGCTAGGCCATGCCACCACATCTACCCTACTGTTACCCACGCTAGCTAGATTAAAGCTAGAATGGGTATACCTGTGTGTGCTACCGTCACACCTTCACTTGAGTTATAGACATACCTTTAGAGTGACCCATCAAATGGTTAACGTGTGTGCATGTTAAAGCTGAATATTTGCTTACTGAAGTTTTGTATTATGCTGCCGGGAAGGCTAAGGTGTGTTGGGCTGGAGGATGAAGAAAGTTCCTTTTGGAAAAAAAGGAGTCAGTCACCATCGGTGGAAATATGCTGTATGGTTAAGAGATGTCGGGTAATTTAGCGGATTTTTGCTTTTATCATTTTGTGTTGGGGGTATTTCGCACTTATCTAAACTTAATCCCTTTCAGATAGATTTTGTTTATGGAATATACACTGTGCCTCTTCTAATTCATGCCATCAATTTCTTCCAACTCTGTCCACCTCCATTCTAACACCTATAGCCCTTGAGGGATCCATTCCTGGGGCCTGGAAACTTTACCAGACAACTTGGCCTGATCCATTAGTCAGTGAAGACAGTGGAAGGACTCCCGCTGACTTCAGTGGTAGACACTTAGGGACAGATCAACGTTCCTAGCCTCAGAATGAAATGAAACACATAAGGCCCTATTGTCAAAGCCAACTGCTTCCCCCTCCTCCTGCCAACCTCAAGCTGCTGGAAATGGGTGAGACTGCTACATTTCGAACCAGCAGTGGTGTCTCTGAAACTTACTTGAGACCTCCAACCCCCCCATCCCCCATTGCTTTTAGTCTGAATTTGAAGTCTGTCTCCTTTGCCCCACCCTCCTTTGGCTACTGGAAGGGGAAGGAACAATTTTTCTCACTCCATTTCCGCCTTTTATTCCTCCTTTTAATCTCTTGGCTTCTGCAAGGGTACTTGGATGTCTAAGTTCTATCTTTCTCATGTTGCTACATGGTTCTCTCTAACAAGTAGCTCCAGTGCCTCCTGCCCTTGCTGGTGCCCATAGTTTTCACTCTTTTCTGCTTGGGAAAAGCTTATGAGAATCAGAGTCACTTGGACTGTCTATCTGCAGATTTAAGACAGGACTACCTCCATTTACATTGTTTGTTTGGAAAATTTTCTTCAACTGTAAGGATTAGAAACTTTTTTTATAATGAAAGCTTAGATTTTGCAGACCATATGTTGGTACAGAAAAGCTTTCTGTTCATCACAGATTAGTGTGGTTTCTCATGCTCTGTGTATAAAGATGTTATGGTACTTGTTGAAGATGATCTGCATAGTAATCATTGCACACTTACACCCATCAAACCTTAAACACACCGCCATTTTGTGTGTATATAAATATCATGGGTTTCTGTATTTAAAATAACGCCAGTTAATCACAACAACAAAGGCAATGCAATATATACAAAATACCAGGCAACATGGGACTGTTTCCTAGACTTTTCTTTTATCCCCAAGGCATTTAGGAATTCCAGAAACTAAATAGGAGTGTGAGCGCTGTTCTGCATAGGGACAACAGTGCTTGTTACTCAGAGTTCTGACTTTTGTCACACCTTTTTCTAAATTAGAACACCAGCCCTCTAATTACAGTAAAAGGACCATTTGATTTGCTCCTCTTCCCTAGGGGTGTGAAAACTGGGAGAACCAGATCTTACTTTTTGCTAGTACCTAAGTGATTGACATAGGCTAATTTTATGCAGTACACAGTTGGATCCTTTCTGCTATTCTGTTCCTAAATTTATTTGAGCAAGCTTTAGGTAATTAAGTTATCCATAATATATTTGTCCCATTTTGCCTCTAGATTTGCATATTGCTTTCTGCAATTTGTGTTCTGAGTGTGATACCCCTCAAAGTTTGCAAACTATAACCATTGAGTTTCTACAGGCATTCAAGTAGTCCTACTGGTTTCACCTGTCAAGTGTGAGGAACTCTTCCTTCTTGGAAGTTTCAGACAGTTGAATAAATTAGTTTCTTACCACTACTCACCTTCTTTTTGACTAGCATAACCTAATGGGATTAATCCAATTACAACTACCCACACATTTATCAATCAAATATTGAAAATGGAGTTCTTGTGCAGTCTGTGGCAATGAAGACTTACAAAATGGACCTGAATACTGTTGGTTATAATTTACGTTATATGTATAATGTGAACATATTGAGTAAAACAAACCAGTAACTTCCAGGTAAATTTATTGATCTTACTGCACTAATCCTTCAGTAGATCTTATGCTGTCAATCTATCCAGGCTTCTCCTTAGTCCCTTAGGGGTTCTTGTGCTGCTTACACATTGGGCAATCCAGTTCTTCCATTGATAGTAGTTGCCCACTAGTTGTAATAATTCTTCCCAGGTGATGCCAATTCATTCAATATCTTCTGTCACTGACTTCTGACAGTTCTTCCTTGGCCTTCCTCCCTTTTTCTTTCCTCGAGTACCAATTCAATGCTTGCTTAACATGTTTCCCATTTTCCATATAGTGTAAATGTCCCAGCCACCTGAGACTTCTTTCTTTGATATTTTCTTTCCATAAAATGTGTAATATCTTCCTCAGCCATCTGTGATGGGCAGCCTCCACTCTCTCTCTTTTTGTTAGCCACCTCTCTACTCAGTACAGTAGCATGCTAAGTATAATCACATCATATAATCTGGCCTTTAGTTTGGTGTGGAGACCTCTGTATGAATAGATGTTGTTCATCCTTCTAAAAGTAGTGTTTGCTTTTCCTAATTTTGTATGAATATCTTTATCGTAGCCACCTTCAAATGTCATCACACTCCCCAGATAATAGAACTCTTCTACCTGTTTGATTTCTTTTCTGTGTACACTCTTGCATCTATTGTGCAGTTTCTTACCTTCATAATCTTAGTTTTCTCTATTTTTATTTTCAATCCAATTTTTGCTGCTTCCTGTTCTACCTCTGATGTAAGTGAAATCATTCCTTTCCACATTATACTTAGTACAGTAATGTCGGTAGCAAACTCAAGGTTGTGTAATTCATCTCTGCACACTCGTTGTACACCACCAACATGCCTTTTGTTACCTGCTTTATCACCCAGTCTATTGCTAACACAGAGGATTGGTATTAACATGCACTCTTGTCTAACTCCAGTCACAATATCGAACCACTCAGCCAGGCCTGTATCCAATCTGATTGCATGTCTGCTTCCATCATATAAATGCCTTATCATGTTGATCAGCTTGCCTGGTATCCCATAGCTTCTAGCCATGTTTCACAGGGTCTCTCTGTGGACACTACTGAATGTTTTCTTAAAGTTGATTAAGATGGGCTTTTGCCAAACAGTAGTATTTTTGATTATCTGTCAAAGAGTGAATATTTGTTCACAGCCTGATCTATCTGGATAATTGCTGCACAGGTTTGAGAGAAATGCCAATGCTAAGTTAGAAATAGAAGAGGGACCATTAACATCTGATGAAATTAAAACAGCTATCAAAGGCTACAAACAGGGGAAAGCCCCTGGGATTGATAGAATTTAAGCAGAGGTACTAACGGTAGCAGGCAAAATTCTGATTGAGCACCTCGCAAAACTCTTAAATGAAATATGGGTGAAAGCACATGTGCCAAAAGACTGGAAAATGGTATCAGCGTGGCATTGCCAAAAAAGGGTGATCTTCATGCACAAACTGGAGAGGTACTGCTATCAACCCTGGGTAAAGTGATGGCTACCGTTAAGCCGAATAGAATGAAGAAGGCAGTGGATGGAATATTATGAGATTGCTGGATGACTAAACTCAAATAACTCAGAGTACAAATAAATGGTCATTTTTCATCATGGCAAAAGGTTAACCGTGCAGTGCCTCAGTTCATCAATAAGACTTATTTAACATATTTAAAAAAAAAAAAAACGAGGAGTCCTTGTGGTACTTTAGTCTTGTTGTTTTTGCTGATACAGACTAACATGGCTACCACTCTGAAACCTGTTAACATATTTATTAATTTCTCAAAAGGAGCTGAGGAGTGAAGTGAAATTTATAGTTGCCACAAAATTTAGGTACTTCAGATCTGGGAAAGACTGTGAGGAAAGCACCTTGATTGGGGCCTAACTGAGCTATGTGAATGGGTAATGTGAATGGCAGCTGAAATTCAGTGCTATTAAATCCACAGTAATGCACACGGTAGGGAAAAATATGAATTACTCCTACCGTACTGGGATCTTATTAATGGTATTGGCTCACAAAATGGACCTAAGTATCATTGGGACAGCTGAATGAAGATCTGGAATATGTGCAGCTGTGTTCAAAAACAAAAAAACAACACCCCAAAACATAGGTTGCAGAATGAATGACATGAAGACATGGCAGCTATCAGCAATCAGTTCCAGATGTGAGGGGCCTGTGGTGTGTTTTGCTCTTATAGGACTCTAACACCATTCTATTGTACTAAACTACTTCTGGTTTTTCCTACACCTTTGGCACCATAAAATATTCCCTTCTATTAAACAAATAACTGCTTCATGATGACCATGTGGAAGAACAGTCACTAGTAATTGATGCCACTATCTATAAATAGTTTAGAAGCATGATTAATGGAATGTTAAATCTTGCAAAGCAGATCAATTCTATTCAGCTTTGCTTTGGAAGAGGGTTTGTGTCACTGCAATGGAACAATTCCCCCATAATCTTTTTGTAAATATTGATGCTGTTTTAAGAATTTATTTTCTTAAACTACTGCTTTTGCTGGAGGTTAGAACATAAAGGCTGACCCCAAGATCCAATGGGGGAAAAGCTGCCTTCCCTCTAATTTTATGGAGGACATTTCTGTATGTTTCCTGTGTTTCACATAGTGTCCAAAACCCTTACTTTTTATTTTAACAGGGAGCAGTCAATTTTACCCTGCACCGCTGTTAACAGATGATTGGCTAAATGTCCTGTGAACAGCTCTGGATAAGAAATAAATGGCCAGTGATAGTCTGGATCTCAGATTTGGGGTTTTAGCAAGAAAACAGCTGAAAGTTTTGAAGGCAGAAGTAGTTACTTTAAGCAATACCTTTCTTCTCCCCCCACCCTCCCCAAAGACAAACACCTGGTCTAACATGAACTGAATTTTGTATGACTAATAAATGGTAGTGTCACACCATTTTACAAGAAAGAATCCACTGCTTTCCCATGTGTTGAAAATGTGGCAAGATATGACTTTCTAACAAGTACTTCCTTGTGATATTTCAAAATAGACTCCACCACTTATAATATCCCAGATATAACTAATTCCACAAGATGTATGGTACTAAAATATATAAAATTTGACAAAACTCAGCTAACGTTTTTCATACAATTTCATGAGAAATATAAATTTAGAAAAACAGGCCTTGTATTTAAAAATATCATAGAATCGTAGAAGATTAGGGTTGGAAGAGACCTCAGGAGGTCATCTTGTCCAACCCCCTGCTCAAAGCAGGACCAACCCCAACTAAATCATCCCAGCCAGGGCTTTGTCAAGCCGGGCCTTAAAAACCTCTAAGGGTGGAGATTCCACCACCTCCCTAGGTAACCCATTCCAGTGCTTCACCACGCTCCTAGTGAAATAGTTCTTCCTAATATCCAACCTAGACCTTCCCCACGGCAACTTGAGACCATTGCTCCTTGTTCTGTCATCTGCCACCACTGAGAACAGCCGAGCTCCATCTTCTTTGGAACCACCCTTCACGTAGTTGAAGGCTGCTGTCAAATCCCCCCTCTTTTCTTCTGCAGACTAAATAAGCCCAGTTCCCTCAGCCTTTCCTCATAAGTCATGTGTCCCAGCCCCCTAATCATTTCTGTTGCGCTCCGCTGGACTCTCCAATTTGTCCACATCCTTTCTGTAGTGGGGGGCCTAAAACTGGATGCAGTACTCCAGATGTGACCTCACCAATGTCTCGATCTGCTGGCAATGCTCCTACTAATGCAGCCCAATGTGCCATTAGCTTTCTTGGCAACAAGGGCATACTGTTAAGTCATATCCACCTTCTCGTCCGCTGTAATCGCCAGGTCCTTTTCTGCTGAATTGCCGCTTAGCCAGTCGGTCCCCAGCCTGTAGCAGTGCCTGGTATTCTTCCGTCCTAAGTGCAGGACTCTGTCGAGCACTTGTCCTTGTTGAACCTCATCAGATTTAGAAATAGTTTGAAATGACAAGATAGATCTCTGGTAAAAAAAAAAAAAAAAAAGCCAAACTGCGTGCACTTTTTTTCTACAGAACTTAAGGTCAATATTGACAACATAAAGTTAAATTGGGAAAAAGAAATGAGCCAGCAGCTCACTCCTGAGGATTGGAGGAAAAACGTACAGCTGACAGTGGCTGGCATTACAACTTCTCTTTCTTGGAGTGAATACCAGTAGAAATTTTGATTCTTCTTGGAGTCTTGGTCCTTATTGTATTCCATCATAGTGCATGCACCATGTGCCTGGAGCTGGAGCTCTTGAAAGTAGTACTGTTCGGCGGTCCACATATGTGTCCTGTGCTGCCTCGTGGTCTCACCCAAGGTGATAAAGGGCACAGGAGGTTGCCAGCGTCTCCAGTTTCTTCTCACCACTGCATGGTCTGAGTTGGAGCTTCTACTCCTCTCATCCTTGTAACACACTTTCCAAAACTTTTCAGAACTATCCTTAGTACTGTTCGTAGTTTAGATTTGTTATTCTGGAATTTTTTGTTTTGTTTTGTTTTCTGTTCGATTCTTCCTTTTCGTACCTGATTTAGGACTTGGCTTTGGTGGTGCTTCCCACCAAACTTTACTGCCCCCCTCATCCCCTAGTACCTGGGCCTGAGTACTGGATTATGCCGAAGATGCAGGGGCTCAAAACCTGTGCGTACTGCCCTTGTTTGTTTTCCATCAGTGACGAGCACCAACTCTGTTTGTTCTGCGTGGGGGAAGCCCACATCGTGTCTGGGTGCAGTATCTGCCTTTCCTTTCCTGCCCATACTTGGGAGAACTGGACTCTCCACCTCAGGAAACACCTTATGGAAGCTGCCATGGGACTGGCATCGGATCCTGGCCAGGGAACCCCTCTGTACATCAGCCTGAACAGATGAAGAGCACCCCCTACCACGGAGCCTCCATCAGGCTCCGTGAATACCCATGCTAAGGACCCTGCATTGGGGCCGAACCAAGGAAGCATGCCCATAAGCATGGCAGTAAGTCTTCCTCCAAGTCTAAGAAGGACTCTGCACCATCCATGGGTTCTGTCCACGAAGGAACCACACATTCTAAGTCTCACAAGACTGAGAAATGGTTGCACCAATTGCCAGATCCACCGGTACCGACTATGGACCCGTTGACTCCGCCAATATTCCGAGAACCATTGGTCTCCAGAGAGACACAGTTCCCGATACTGACTCCTTCAACAGAATGGATACCATTGACCCTTGGGAGACTCGGAAGCACCTCGGGTTCCTACGAGTTATTCACACTAGAGGGACTATGGTCTCCATGACGCTCAATCTGATCAACAGGTCAAAGGGACCCTTCTCCCGCTATGTTCCTGCTGCATTCCGTTCTGGTGGTTCTGACTGCGCAGCCATTTGGTGAGGTTTCTGATTCCTCTGATTCAGACGATACGGCTGTTCGACATGGTCCACCACTCCCATTTTGGAAGCACGAGTGCCAGAAGGCTCTGATGGCACTGTGGCAGTTCCCCACCTTGCCTTAACTGCAGAGTTGGTTGCCGGTACCGTGGTCAGAGGCTATGCAACAGCAGGGTAAACCGAGCTGGCCATACTGCAGCTTGTGGCCCCCATACTCAACCTCCGAACGATCCCACTTGGATTGGGACGACTCCCCCACGTCACCATCACAACTCTTGTTAGATAGGTCAAATTATTCAGCCCTGATAGCCAAATATGATTTTGTTAACTTTGGGCGATTGGCTGAGTTCACAGACAAGCTACACTTGCAAGATCGCAACCAATTCCAGGCAGTTTTGTAGGAAGGCAAGTTATTTGCCAGGTTAATGGTACAGGCTGCAGTGGACTCGGCAGACACGGCTTCCCATGTCCTGGCAATGGGGATTTTCAGGAGGAGGGAATCCTGGTAACACTCCTTTGGCTTCTCAGGGAGGTACAAAACATTACAGAAGACTTCCCATTCGACAAATTGCATCTCTTCAATCAGAAGACCTCTCGGTATCTTCAAGGTCTCTTGGTATCTTCACACCAGCACTCGAGGAAATTCTACCGCCTGCCCCAATCATATTGTTAAAGGGTCCTACAGCTATACCACCAATGCACCTATGAGCCTCCTCAAAAGCACCCTAAGATTCATAGACCCCATCAACCTATGTCAACTACCCAGCCATCAACGCAACACATCCAAACATCACATAAGCAGTTTTTCTGAGTGTCTTTAGAGAGCAGTCAACCACTCCGTACACCAATGCCCATTTTGTCTACTGCCTTCAGGGGTCGCCTCAAACTCTTTCTGTCAACATGGAAAGCTATAACAATGGACAGTGGATCCTAGATATCATCCAGAGTGGCTACATCATAGAGTTTACAGCGACACCCCCATCTTGCCCTCTTCCTCGGTCCACATGCATAGAACACCCATGTGACGATCTCCGCCAACTTGAGGATGACTTCCTATTGCAGAGGGGAGCTGTGGAGCTAATCCCAGACTCCTTTCAGGGAACAGGGCTCTATTCGAGCTACTTTCTAGTCCCCACAAAGATTGGAGGATGGAGACCGATATTGGATCTCCGATGCCTCAACTGCTTGATTTTCCAAACCAAGATTTTGCATCGTCATGCTCGCACCAATCAATCCCTCATTAGAAAAAGGCATGTGGTTTACAGATCTCCATATGCAAGATGCCTACTTCCATAACAATATACACCCGACACACAGAAAGTTCCTGAGGTTGGGGTGGGATGTGGCCTCGGCATCTTCGATACAGGGTCCTACTGTTTGGACTCACCACTGTCCCGCGAATAGTCACAAAAGTTTTCTCGGTGGTGGTAGCCCATCTCAGACATCAAGGAATCCTTGTTTTTCCATATCTGAATGACTGATAGCAGGATGGTCCAAACAAGAGGCCCAGAATCAACATCCCAACTGCTTCTACTCCTCTCCTCCTTGGGAGTCAATGTAAACATTGAAAAATCAACTTTAAACCCTACACAATCCTTGGAGTTCATAGAAGCTTGCATAGACGCGACTTCCACCCGAGCTTATCTACCAAGGGAAAGATTCCAGACAACGAGAGAACTAATCATTTTTTGGTGTCTTCCAACCCTTTGGTTTTGGCCAAAATCTGCCTCTGTCTTGGGACACATGGAGGCCTGCACATATGTCATGGCCTTCAACTCTGACTGAAAGGGTCTACTCCCCCATGCATCAACCCATGCACACTCTGCTCCACATGCCACCAGAAGTTCTCTCCTCTCTCCAATGGTGAATGAACCTGTTACAAGTCTGCTCGGGGATGACTTTCCTTCCATTCTTGCTCACTGTGGCTACCATAATGGACGCATTCCTCATGGGCTAGGGTGCCCACATGGGTGACCGCATGACACAAGGCACCTGGACAACACGAGAGACCAAGTTGTACATAAACATATTGTAACTCCAAGCAGTACTGTAGGGAGCCAGGGTGGCTTCCCTCCGAACCTGAGGGTAAAGTGCCTTTCCCTCAGCCTGAGTGGGCGGGGCCAGCCCAAGCTCGCTCCACCCCCCGGAAGGGGAGGGGTGGAACAGGAAGTATAAAGGGCGGGGCCCTTAGCTCAGTTAGGGCAGCACCAGGGAGGGAGGCAGACACAGACTGTGGGCTGCTCCCTTCAGAGCCTGCTGCCACACCAGGGGAGGCCCTGGACCTGTGGAAACCTCACCTGGAGGACGGACTGGGGCTGCCAGGACTGCCCGCTGCCGAGTACCCAAAGGAACTGGAGGAGTCGGAAGGGGAGCGGGAGCTGCCAGCAGCCGAGTATCCAGAGGAACTGGAGGAGCCTGAGGGGGAGCCGGAGCTGCCAGCAGCAGACTACCCCGACGCACTCACGGGACCAGAGGGATTCGGGCGAGCAATCGGGTAGGAAGTAGCCCAGGGACAGAGCTGCACAGTGGTGAGTCTATGTAGCGGGACGACCCCGCTGACCCAGTGGTGGGACCCTCGTTCTGCCACTGTCAGAGCCCTGGGCTGGAGCGCAGTGGTGTAGGGTGGGCCTGCGCTCCCCTACCCGGCAGAGCCACGCCGGGACCTTAGCCGGCGCTCCCCTGCCTGAGGGGCGCGCTACTGACCTTAGCCGGCGCTCCCCTGCCTGAGGGGCGCGCTACTGACCTTTGCCGGCGCTCCCCTGCCTGAGGGGCGCGCTACTGACCTTAGCCGGCGCTCCCCTGCCTGAGGGGTGCGCTACTGACCTTTGCCGGCGCTCCCCTGCCTGAGGGGGGCGCTACAGACTCTGGCTGGCGGCCGCCCCGCCGCTAATTCCCCGCTGACGGAGGCGTGACCCAGGCCGGCCAGTGACCTCATAGCTCCCCACCGCCTCCTAGCGGGTAGGTGGGCCAACGCAGATCACAAGTACGCAATGCTTGCCAGGTGTTCTGACCAGCTACCTAGAACCGATATGTTCTTGTCATGTCAGACAACACCACCACCACAGTCTTCTACATAAACAAGGGGGGACAAGATCCTGAGCCTTCTGAGTGTGTGAAAGCTATACACTTTTGAGAATGGTGCGTCGCACACCATATTCTTTTGATAGCAGCTTACCTACTGGAACATGATTGCCGATGTCCTCAGCAGAAACTTTGCAACTGACCATGAATGGGAGTTGCAGGACTCTATAATGGCTGGGGAACCCTGGTGAGGGATCTTTTCGTATCCCACAGCAATACCAAATGCACCCAATGTTGTTCAAGGGGAGGATTTGAAACTCAATCACACGGGGACACCCGAGTCCTCGATTGGTCGGATCTGACAGATTTTGCCTCCCCACCTTTTACCCCTCCTACCACAAGTGACCCACAAGATCAGATAGGAGAAAGCAACAGCCATCCTGATTTCCCCCTAATGGCCTTGCCAATTTTGGCTCCTTGTTCTCCTCTGTATGTCGAACAACCCTCCACTGACGCTTTGGACGTTCCTGGAGCTACTGACCCAACACAGCAGCAGACTCAGACACCCCAACATGCACACTCTTCATCTGATGGCTTGGTTTTTGGATGGACACCTCCACTAGCGCAGGAATGCTCACTGGCAGTGCAAGATGTCCTCTGAAGCAGCAGGAAGGAGTCCACAAGACTCTCGTATCGAGCCAAATGGATGCGTTCCACTGCCTAGGCTACCCAGAAGGGCCTTGTCCCTGAAGTGGTGGACATCCCACTACTCTTGGATATTTCCTTTATCTGAGGGACTTGGGACTGGCCCTCAGTTCCATTAAGGTGCATGCAGATATCCTTAGTGCTTTTCACCTGCCAGTGGACGGCCATTCAATCTTTACCCAGCCATTAACTGTGTGGTTCTGGAAGGGCCTTCTGCAAAAATACCCTCCCATTCAGCTTATCGCCGCCCAATGGGACCTTAACCTAGTCCTCACCTTGTTGAGGTCCGCCCCTTCAAATCTATGACCTCATGTTCACTATCTCTCCTTTCCATGAAAGTAATTTTGCTCGTCACCATTACATCAGCAAGGAGGGATGGTGAACTGGGAGCCATGATGGTTAACCTCCCCTTCACCCTTTCCATATAGTCTCTTTACAATTTCACCCCAAGTTCCTATCCAGGGTGGTTTCCCAATTCTACCTCAATAAACCCGTACATTTACCTACCTTCTTCCCCAAGCCTTACGCCTCAAATAACTAAAGAAGGTTCACTCATTAGATGTTCAAAGGGCATTGGCTTTTTATCTTGATCGGACAAAGCCCTTTGAGAAATGTCCTCAACTTTTCATTGCCATAGCAATGAAAGGGCAAGCCATTTCCACCCAGAGACTCTCCAAGTGGGTCTCAGGGTTCATTACGTGCTGCTATCAGTTATCGGGACAGTCCCCGACTGAAGGGATTCAGGCCTATTCCATGAGAGTGCAAGCATTAACTATAGCTGTACTCCACAAAGTGCCCTTCGCAGACATATGCAGGGCATCCACGTGGAGTTTGGTACGCACCTTTTCCACACACAACACTGTAATGTATGATTCGTTCAGAGGAGAAGTCCTCCATTCCACAGTCTCCTTGCACAATCCTCTCACATAGGTATTGCTTGTTAATCACCCTCTGTGGAATTCAATAGGAATCATCACTCAAAGAAGAAAATGAAGTTCTTACTTGTAACTGAAGATGTGTGGTCCCGATCTGTATTCCAAACTCTCACTCTTTCCCCTCTGCTCCGGATTCAACAGCTCTGCAGTAGAGAAGGACCTGGACATGCCAGCGGCCCACTGCATCCTTTATTGCCTCAGGGGAGACCACAAGGTGGCACAGAGCGCATGCGCAGACCACCGTACAGTACTGCTTTCAAAAGCTTCGGCTCTGGGCATGTGGTGCATGCACATAACCCTCAGTGGAATACAGATAGGGACCATGCATCTCAAAAAATCTCCCGTTATAGGTAAGTAACCTCATTTTACTTTTGGCATGCCAGATTTGCAAACAAAATTGACACAGTTCATAGTAAAATACTAAAAGGATACCATGGTGTGTGTCATGACCTGCCCCTTCCTGGGGCCAGGCCTTGTTCAACACCAGTGGCTCTAGGACACTAACCCTCAGCTTCCTCTCAGGATGCTTGCCTGTGAATATTGGGCGATCCTGGCTGCTTCTCCTAACTCTACTTCCAGGGCCATGTAGATTTCTTCAAAACTACTATGTCTCTGATTTCTGGGTTTGAAAAACCACTGAACTTTTATTTAACCTGATTAAACATAAAAGAAACATACTAATAGCTTTCAGTAACCCTTTTGTTCTTACTCCCAGAGGGAAAATCTAATCTTATAAGAGCCCTGCAGTGCTTCCCTTCCTGATTGCTGTCTATTTGTCTGATCTCCTCTCTGATACTGTTCCCTCTCCTCATGAGCCAACCAAAGACTCTTCAAATTCAAAGCCCCCAAAGTATCAAATGAGCAGTTTGGATGAAGCTTCCATCCAAGAGTCCATGTCTCTGTGCACTCAGTAGCATATGTTTTTGCCTTCATCCAGCAAAATAAACCATTATACAGTTTCGCTTAACAGCATGGAACCAGCTTTCTATCTCTTGGGAATGTCCCAAAGTGAAAGGTCTGATGTTAGAAAATTGATGCAAGAGTTATTTCAGGGATATAGCCCCATATCCTCTTATTACAGTGTTACCGGAATTTAACACAGATTTACTGAAATAAAGCATTTCTAGACACCTGCTTAGATCCTTGTGACTGCGGTTAATGTATTTCAGCCATATGGTTGCAAATACGCATATACACTTTGCAAATATTTGATAAGAACAAAAGAACTGAGAAATGGAACAATTGATTGTCTAAATAGATTAATTTGAACTACTGCCCTGATTCAGGAAGGTTTTTAAGCACAAGTAATCCTGGTCATTTCATTGGGACTACTTACATCCTCAAAGCTAGGCACATGGCTAAATACTTTCCTGAATGTTTGATGAAAAGTGCATCAAATGGGTTAAACTGAGTCATTTGTTAAAAATGATGTAACTTACTTTATTTTTAAGTACTTAATGCAGCTCACAATCTACACAGCCTTAGCTCTGCAGTGTTCCCTTACGATATATATTCAACACCCTCTCCTACAGCTTATGTAAGAAAATAATTTGTCCCAGCAACAATTCTAGTTATCCTTGATTAAAAAATATTAGCTGAGGTTGAGAAGGAGAACTGGCCTGTTAAATTTCTCTTCTGGTTTTACTCAAGATTGTCTCAAACTGCACGTTGGGAAGAGTTCATATAAGTAACTTAGATTCAGAAAAAATAAATCACTAGACTTCTGGAAATAATACAAACATGAGCAATGTGCAGCCTGAGTTTATAAGAAATAAATATTGCCAAACTAACTTAGTTTATTTTTATATAATTACAGAATAAATGGATAAGAAGGAAAAGTGGTAGATATGTGAATTTTAGTAAAGCATTTTATGTAGTCTCATTGAATCCAAAATCAAAATTTAGTTCAGCCTATCTTGGATAGGAATATAAGGGTATGGATTAGAGCTGGTCTGAAACTTTCCAGTGAGCAGTTTTCTGTCAGAAAGGTTTGATTTGATGGAATTGAAACATTCTGTGGGAACATGCCAAATCATTCAAAAATTTTAATGGAAACCAGCCAGGTTTCCCCCCAGCCAACTGGCTCCCAGTCCTGTTCCCCCCACCTCCCTTTCCTCAGTGGCTCCCAGTCCTAGTCTCTACCCCCTACAGCCCCCAGTCCCAGCCTCCCCTATCTCCTCACCCAACTCTCCCAGTATCCTTGCCAGAGCAGACCCAGTCTCCCTCCTCCAAATCCCAGTCACAGTTTCTTTCCCTCCCTCAATCCCCCCAGTCCTACTAAACTCCTTGTCCCAATCTACCCCTTCCCTTGTCCCCTCTGCACTTAAGTCAGCTGGCTTCCTCCTCCACACTGTCTGGGTGCCATCAGGGGATCATTGAGAGCACAGGATAGACAGGCACAAGCTCCCTGTTCCCAGACCAGAACAGCTATTATGGGTAAAACCTTCTGAACCCCCTGGCCTGGAGCATGCTCATTTGCTCTGTGCGGATGGTGCATGCACAATCTGGTCAGCATGAGAACCTGGAAGGGGATGGAGCATGCTCAGTGAGGACAGAATTTTTGGAGATTTCAGGTCTTAAACTCTAGTAAATCTTTAGTGAGCATGTGCGAACTGTGATTTTTTTCAAAGGCTTATAACTTGGCTGAATTTGGGTGAGTTTTCACAGGGATGGCAAAAGGCACAGTCCTGACATAAAGGTCACCCCCTGCCAAATTTCAAGTCCCTGGTTCAATGCTAGAGCATTTCAAAGAAAAAGTCTCAATTTTTTAAAACATGGGCATAATGTATTTTTTCCTAGCTGCCCTCTTGGAAATAGTTAACCCATTTCGGTTGAAATTTTCCAATCAAAATCAGCATGAGGCAGATACCTAGCAAGGAAAATTTCAACCCAAACAGTTAAAGTTTAGCAATGTTATAAGCACTTGAACTCAGGGTCTTATAATGGGAAGTGTTGGACAACCTTAATAGTGGGCTGTGCTACCAGTCCCACCTGTAACAATTTGGCTAAGTAACAAGTACGTGGGGGCAGAGGAGCGGGAGAACATAATTCTGCAAATAATTGAAGGGTGGGGTGTAAACACTATAGAGGGGGAGGTTGGAGAAATGGTGTATTTTGGAATAATGGAGTGGATTTATGGAAGGGAAGGTCTAGGCTATATAGCGAGAGAAACTTTGACACACATTTGTCTGTAAAATAGTTTCTATAAAAGAAGTACTGGAAGCCCCATTTCTTTGAACTTTTAAAAATAGACTAGATAAAATGTACTGTAAGGAGCAATTGTACATTGACAGGGAGAGGGACCAGGACCAAAAAGGTCACTTCCATTTCTTTCTTCTAGGAGAGCATACACATAGAGTCATAGAACTGCAATAAGTAGTGTTACCTCAGTAAAGTGGCATTCACAGGGACACTTGAAAGAGGATTGTCATTGTTATCTTTAAGTAGGAGACACAGGCTTCTATCTACATTTAGAATTTTTAAATGTTAGCTGCTCAACTGAGCTGTGATCAAAAGTCCTTTAAAGTCTATGGAAAGACTTCTATTGACTTCAGTGGGCTTTCAGTCAGGCCCCTGATAAGCTGTAAATAATTAAATTTCATGTGGTCTGACTGGCTTTTTGGTTAGTTAAGGCTGAGGAGTTTCCTAGCATGGAATGGGCTCATTTCAGAAAAAATAAAATACTAGGGATGAGCAGAAGGGAAAGTACTGGTGTATATACCAGTTCAGTAAATAGCACCAGAAGTATTGAAATGGTAGTGTTTGATATGTTTAGTCACCCTAATATATCTTACCCTTTTTTTTTTGATTGCTTAAGGAACACTGTCAATTAAAAATCACAGTTTGCTCTTTACAAAAAAAAAAAAAAGAAGCTTTACTACTGTTACAGGAAACACCTAAGATCATTGAAAGAAGAACAGGAGTACTTGTGGCACCTTAGAGACTAACAAATTTATTAGAGCATAAGCTTTCGTGGACTACAGCCCACTTCTTCGGATGCATATAGAATGGAACATATATTGAGGAGATATATATACACACATACAGAGAGCATAAACAGGTGGGAGTTGTCTTACCAACTCTGAGAGGCCAACTGTCTGTACTGGGCTAGCTTGATTATCACTTCAAAAGTTTTTTTCTCTTAATTAATTGGCCTCTCAGAGTTGGTAAGACAACTCCCACCTGTTTATGCTCTCTGTATGTGTGTATATATATCTCCTCAATATATGTTCCATTCTATATGCATCCGAAGAAGTGGGCTGTAGTCCACGAAAGCTTATGCTCTAATAAATTTGTTAGTCTCTAAGGTGCCACAAGTACTCCTGTTCTTCTTTTTGCGGATACAGACTAACACGGCTGCTACTCTGAAACCTAAGATCATTGAAGAGATTAAAGGAAAAATTATATTAGAGAACTGTATAGTTTGTGCACTTCACAATACTTTGTGTTTGGTCAGTTTTAATCTGTTTCCTTTGTATTCAACTACTCCTCTTTGCTCATGGGGGTCAAACAGCAAAAGGGGAAAGAAAAATATTCTTTACAGATAGGAAAATGTGTCTGTAGAATCACAAATATTGGCGGGGGCCTCAAGGACAGGTGTGTTACCAGACACCACTATTAATTCTTTTTTTCTCTTTTTAAATTGACTAGATTTGAAGTTGGTATTTTCCATTTAAGAGATCTGTATCTTATTTCAATATTTACGTAATGAATTTTATAAACTTGTGGCAAGTAGTCTAGTACAAGCTAGTTCATCCAAGCCTATTGCCTGTTTATTTTTAGTTCCAAATGACACATCACTCCACTTAATTGTAGTACAAGCTCTTCAAAATTAACATATGTATAAATAGCTTTTAGTTACCTACCTCTCTGCCATCTCTGTTGCAAAATGGATAAGGATAGAAGGTCACCCAGGGTCAACTCAAGTTTTCTCTCTCAAATGTCATTAGAAATTTAGGTGGCATGCATGTCCAGCTGAGCTGGGTTTGATATGGAATTCATAATGGTATGGCTTGTATGCAGTTTACATAATGTCCACAATGTGCAAAGTACTTTGAGAAATTATTATTTAGGATTCTATGAAGTTCTGTAAAAATGAAAATTGGCGCTTTTTGTATACTTTTTAGGAACTGGAACATTAGTTTGCTTCAACCATGAGAATGAATTGTAATCTCTTCCTCTAATGCTTATGTCTTATATTTGACCTTGCAGGTTCCAGCAAGATGTGGGGTGACAGTCCGGGACAGTCTAAAGAAAGCTCTGATGATGAGAGGTCTTATCCCAGAATGCTGTGCTGTTTACAGAATACAAGATGGGTATGGTTTATGTGGGTGTGGGTTTTTTACGCTATCAGGGTTCTTTCTAGGAGTATACCAGCATGGGCCAATTCCATTCAACACTGTGAAGGTAAAGATCAATCTCACTAAATTCAGAATGAACTATTTAGTTTGTGCTAAAATGGTTTGGGCCAACACAAAATATGGGGTGATAGCCACAAAACCGTGCCTAAAAGGCTATGACATATGAAAAGTTTATGGGGAAATCTCTAACAGAATGCAACAGGCTGTTATCCCTGAGGTCTGTTTTAGCTGCAAAACTATGTGAAAACATATAGTTTTAAACTATAAAGTAGGGTTGTTTTGAATTTTTAACTTTTATTTGGTTTTACCTGAAGTGGGTGTCTAAAGTGAAGCTTTGTTAGACACAGGATTTACATGAATAGCTCTTAAAATGAGTTTCCATCCTTAAATTTCTAATTAAAATCCTACCATTCCCCCAAATTAGTAAGCCCTCTGAAAGTCTGTTATGGGGACAAATTAAAGAGACAAAGTAGGGGAAGTAATCTCTTTTATTAGACCAACTTCTGTTGGGGAGAGAGAGACAAGCTTTCAAGTTACACAGAGCTCTTCCTCAGGTCTGGGAAAGGTACTCAGGGTGCCACAGCTAAATAAAAGGTTGAATAGATAGTTTAGCATAAGTAGTTAGCACATGTTCTAAGGGCCATTCAAGGTGAGTATGTGCTAACTACTTATGCTAAACTATCTGTTCGACCTTGTATTTAGTGACAGGTTTCAGAGTAGCAGCCGTGTTAGTCTGCATCCGCAAAAAGAACAGGAGTACTTGTGGCACCTTAGAGACTAACAAATGTATTTGAACATAAGCTTTCGTGGGCTTCAGCCCACTTCTTCGGATGCACAGAATGGAACATATATTGAGGAGATATATATACACATACAGAGAGCATGAAAAGGTGGGAGTTGTCTTACCAACTCTGAGAGGCCAGTTAAGTAAGAAAAATAAAACTTTTGAAGTGATAATCAAGATAGCCCAGTACAGACAGTTTGATAAGAAGTGTGAGAATACTTACATGGGAAGATAGTTTGTAATGGCTCAGGCTTAAATAGAGTCTGGGAATGGCTAAGTTGATCGTATCTAATTTGCATATCAATCCAAGCTCAGCAATTTCTCATTGGAGTCTGTTTTTGAAGCTTTTTTGTTGCAAAATTGCCACCCGCAGGTCTGTCATTCAATGACCAGACAGGTTAAAGTGTTCTCCTACTGGTTTTTGAATGTTATGATTCCTGATGTCAGATTTGTGCCCATTATTCTTTTGTGTAGAGACTGTCCGGTTTGGTCAATGTACATGGCAGAGGGGCATTGCTGGCACATGATGGCATATATCACATTGGTAGATGTGCAGGTGAACGAGACCCTGATGGTATGGTTGATGTGATTAGGTCCTATGATGATGTCGCTTGAATAGATATGTGGGCAGAGTTGGCATCGGGCTTTGTTGCAAGGATAGGTTCCTGGGTCAGTGTTTTTGTTCAGTGATGTGTGGTTGCTGGTGAGTATTTGCTTCAGGTTGGGGGGTTGTCTGTAAGCGAGAACAGGTCTGTCTCCCAAGACCTGTGAGAATGAGGGATCATCTTTCAGGATAGGTTGTAGATCTTTGATGATGCGCTGGAGAGGTTTTAGTTGGGGGCTGAAGGTGACAACTAGTGGTGTTCTGTTATTTTCTTTGTTGGGCCTGTCTTGTAGGAGGTAACTTCTGGGTACTCATCTGGCTCTGTCAATCTGTTTTTTCACATCAGCAGGTGGGTATTGTAGTTTTAAGAATGCTTGATAGAGATCTTGTAGGTGCTTGTCTCTGTCTGAGGGATTGGAGCAAATGCGGTTGTATCTTAGAGCTTGGCTGTAGACAATGGATCGTGTGGTGTGTCCTGGATGGAAGCTGGAGGCATATAGGTAAGTATAGCAGTCAGTAGGTTTCCGGTATAGGGTGGTATTTACGTGACCATCGCTTATTAGTACAGTAATGTCCAGGAAATGGACCGCTTGTGTGGATTGATCTAGGCTGAGGTTGATGGTGGGATGGAAATTATTGAAATCATAGTGGAATTCCTCAAGGGCTTCTTTTCCATGGGTCCAGATGATGAAGATGTCATCAATGTAGTGCAAGTAGAGATGGGGCGTTCGGGGACGAGAACTAAGGAAGCGTTGTTCTAAGTCAGCCATGAAAATGTTGGCATACTGTGGGGCCATGCGGGTACCCATAGCAGTACCGCTGACTTGAAGGTATATATTGTCCCCAAATGTGAAATAGCTGTGGGTGGCAATTTTGCAACAGAAAAGCTTCAAAAACAGACTCCAAGGAGAAACTGCTGAGCTTGAATTGATATGCAAACTAGATACAATCAACTTAGGTTTAAACAGAGACTGGGAATGGCTGAGCCATTACAAACATTGAATCTATCTCCCCATGTAAGTATTCTCACACTTCTTATCAAACTGTCTGTACTGGGCTATCTTGATTATCACTTCAAAAGTTTTTTTTCTCTTACTTAATTGGCCTCTCAGAGTTGGTAAGACAACTCCCACCTGTTCATGCTCTCTGTATGTGTGTATATATATCTCCTCAATATATGTTCCATTCTATGCATCCGAAGAAGTGGGCTGTAGCCCACGAAAGCTTATGCTCAAATAAATTTGTTAGTCTCTAAGGTGCCACAAGTACTCCTGTTCTAGTATTTAGTTGTGACGTATGAGTACATTTCCAAGACCTGAAGAAGAGCTCTCTGTGGCTTGAAAACTTTTATCTCTCACCAACAGAAGTTCGTCCAATAAAAGATATTACCTCACCTCCCTTGTCTCTCTAATATCCTGGGACTGACACGGATACAACAACACTGTATACAACATGGGGACAAATTGTCACACAAGCACTCTTTTTCTTTGAATGGATAGAAAAGTATCTGTCAATTTTGGACCCAAAGGACCAGCCATTCTCTGCAGTTGTAGATCTTTGCTGAAGCTGGTTTGAAGAAGAGAGTGCATCTCTTTACCCTGCTGTTTGTCCAAGAGTGATGCAATTATTTGGGGGTAAACTCAGATTAATTTCTTGCCATTTAAATTTCTAATAGTGGAAGACTGGATAGCAAACCTCCCACAATACCACTATCCTCTCGATAACAACTTTTCACTTCTTTAGCATAATGTTTGCAAAGGTTTGCAGGTTGGTAACCATAAAGGGCTTGTTTACACTTCAGAGAGAAGAAGCCCATTGGCTGGGACACTGACATTTCCTGGCTCACAGGAGAGGAGTTGCACGTGGAAGTCTTGGAGAATGTGCCGCTTACCACACACAATTTTGTACGTACTCTGTATTATGAACTGTCTAAAATGTTCACTAGAGTTGAATCTACTTTTGAACATTTTAAATCAAAATAACTTTGTTTTTGAACAAACATTTGTATCTGTAGTGGGGAAGGTTGTTGCATAAGAGGTTTTTAATCCAACAGACTCAGATGAACTAAATCTTATTGCAGTTGAGATAATTGACATTAAAATAAACACAACTTGACTTTCCTTAACATTTTAAATCACCACTGCATTGCAGAGCGGTAATAATAATCCACTATTTTTGTATGGTTGTATTTATAAAATGTGTTCTGTGCTTCCCTGCTGACTCCGCAGCAGCAATTAACTAATGAACCATATTCCGAGAGCAATGCTGACATCATCAGTGATGCCGGTGCACAAATATGTTTTGACCCGATGAGGTGCCACATGAGTGGAAACTGTTTAATAGAAGCCCTCTGGATAATTCTAGGTCCATACACAGACCTGGAAATAACATTTACCACATGGAAAAGGGCAAAATCTAAATGAAAGCTATTTTATTTTTAGTCTTAGGGTGTATTATACAAACAGTGGACCGTTAAATGAATGCATAAAAGCCATTATAAAAATTTCTGGACAGCATCCTTTAAAACTTTTGATTGTTACTTGTAGGAAATCTTGCTTGTGTTACTTTTAGGCTAGTTGTGTTTTTAAGGTGGGGAACCAAAATAGAACACAAGTTTTGTGCCTTCTAGTTTGGCTTTGTAGTGTAGCTTTTTCTTTTTTACAATTGCAAACATTTCCAGGTTTTACTAAACAAAATTATAAATAAGTTGGGTAGAATTTGATTTTTTTTTTATAATTGTGATGGATAACATCGATGTTTATTTTTGCACAGAAAGGGGTTAAGTCTGGAACATTTCTGGTAATTAAAAAGAGCTCTTTCTCTGGAACTCAGAAGTATGGTGTCCCTCAGGATATTAGTACAACCAGCCAGCAGTCTGCTCTATGCCACGTAGTCCTGTTGTCCACACTGTATGATAGGTGGCAAACCTCATTCACACTGTGGCCAGGAAATAAACCTTATGCAGCATTTAAGTGTAGGCAAAGGTTTCAACCCTTACATTCAATTGTCCTTCCAAATTGGAATGAACAGACGTTAGGTTTACAGTGCAAACCAACTCTTCCATTGGACCAGAGTACTCTACTAGAGCCAAGGAAGGCTTAGTATCAGAGGGGTAACACAGCTGTATCCACAAAAACAACGAGGAGTCCGGTGGCACCTTAAAGACTAACCGATTTATTTGGGCATAAGCTTTTGTGGGTAAAAAGCCCTACTTCTTCAGATGCATGGAGTGAAAATTACAAATACAGGCATAAATATACTGGCACATGAAGAGAAGGGAGTTACCTTACAAGTGGAGAACCAGTGTTGACAAGGCCAGTTCAGTCAGGGTGGATGTGGTCCACTCCCAATAATTGATGAGGAGGTGTCAATACCAAGAGAGGGAAAATTGCTTTTGTAGTGAACCAACCACTCCCAGTCCCTATTCAAGCCCAAATTAATAGTGTTAAGTTTGATAAAAATTTAAGTTGTAGGAAATTATGGGAGCTTTCATGAGTGGGGTCGGTCAGACAATAATTATTTAATGGTAGTAGATGTTGAGATTCAAAAAGTTAAAGCTTTAACTGTTAAAACACATTGTCAATATCACATGTCAAAATATACAAGGTAAATATCCTTAAATCAAACTCTAATAAGTTCTCAAGCAGCATTTTTCTTACTTTGCCTGTCTGTAAATTGAGATAATTATTAATGGAAATATTTTTTCTTTAGTTTTATGTGTGCGGTGACATTGACATTTACTGACATTTACCAATAAAAATTAAACCCTCCAAGGCTAATTATAAACCATTTGAATGTTCCCAATCCTCTTATTTTGAGAAAGGGGGTTATCTGATAAAGATAAACAAACAAAACCCTCTAAAACAGGCCTTCTCTCAAATCCACTATTTACAAGGTGTTTTGGGACATTCTGTTTAAATATCTTTGAGTTGTTTTCTCCGTCAACTATATATATATTTTTATATATATTTTATAATTTAAATGTCTGCAAGAGTCATATCTTTGAAATAGGGGTGCTTCTTTTACAGTTCTGACACAGGGATACTTTTGACTTTGCTTCACAGTCCTGTGGCCATCGTCTTCACTGCTCATGGAGTGATGCACATTAATTCAGATGGTGGGAATCTTATGGGCACTTAGAGGCTAAAGATCAAAATGTTCAAACTTGGATGCTAAAGTTAGCCACTTTAAATCCATATTTAGGCAGCTACATAAAGCAATATGATTACCAAAGGTGCCAAATGCTTCTGTGCTCCTACTGAAGTATGGTTATGCGCACCTCTGAAAATCTAGCTACTTCTATCTAGATGCTTAAGTATGGATTTGGGTGACTAACTAGGCACCAAATTTTGAAAACTTTGTCCTAAATTCTTATTCCATTTTTATTACTCAGTATACTTTGTATAGTATTTATATTAGTCTGATAAGAAGTTGAGAGGATGCCATAATGGTTTAACTAAGATTACATCAAATGTAAGATCTTTATGTGTTTAAAATAATACTCTTCGCTTATTGTGTATAAAGTATATTTCCAAGATCAAAAAAGAGAGTTGTAGGTATTTTTTTCAGGGCAAGATGACAGTAATATCTTAGTGGAAACATAGAGCCCTGTCAGATTACAAAAGTATCTAACTAACTGTTTGTTTTCAACACTACAGGTACGAAAGACATTCTTCACTTTAGCATTCTGTGACTTTTGTCGAAAGCTGCTTTTCCAGGGATTCCGATGCCAGACTTGTGGTTATAAATTTCACCAGCGCTGTAGTACAGAGGTGCCACTGATGTGTGTTAATTATGACCAGCTTGAGTAAGTAATCAAAACTCCTGTGTTCTTTAATTCAGACTTTGGTTGAGTTTCTTTACATGACACAAGAACTAGTTGACAGATGTGACTGAAAAAGTCAAGAGAAGTGTCTGAGAAAATACAATAGTGAAGCTGTTTCAGTGAGAGTATATAGTTCTTATTTTCTCAGTGCTGGTTCAGATAACCAGTTCAAGTTTTCTGTTTGTACTGTGAAACTCTTTCTTAGAAGATGAACAGGAGGGCTGAAATCTTGATTCAGCAAGACAAACTTTGCACTGGTCACATGTGTTATTATCCAGTCAAAAAAAATTCCTTATGAGGGGAATGATAGTGCCTCACTTAAATGTGTTTAGATGCAGGTGGTCAGGTACAGTTAATTTGGTGTCAAATAACATTGGACTTTCTTGATCAATTAGATGAAGTTGACATTTGTTTTACTTCAGGCTTGGTTGAAAAATAAAACCCACTGGTGGTTTTTATATACCTGGGTAAAAAGTATCAAGCAGAATCAAGAAAAGTGCAGAATGTTTCAATATGCATTTGTTCTTTAATTTTTATTTGTTCTTCAATTTGTTCTGTACCAGGACTCCTAACCAAGGTTTCTGCTCAATCTGTAGTGATCTTAGTACCTATCAGTTACAACAGGGCCAAGTAAAACCATTTAAAAAGACTTCCCCATTGGGGAAAGCTTCCAAATGTTTTTCAGATAAAGTTTTACTTCCAGTTTGCATTCATCAAAAGTCCCCTGGCCTCTTCTAGATGATGAACTAAGAGTTGTGGATGCAGTTGTTTTATCCTAGTTATAGCCCCATTTGAAAGTCCCTTTTTAATATTATACTATCATCTTCCATATAAGCTTACATCACAGTCTTCTTTATAAATTACTGTGATTTAACACGAAGGTATAAGTTGCCTGCTTTTACACTACTTAGAAACTAGGTTTTTATAATTTCTAGCACTCAAAGGTCAAAATAACTTTAGACAAAATAGTGTGCAAGGCACTAACTCTTGCTCCCTTGCAATTAACTAACAACTTGTGAAAATGTACAGGGTAGTCTGCCAGTGCATTCTCTATTCTAAAATTTAGAATTTGATACGTGACTTTTTTTTTCTTCTGTGCATATTATGTTGTGAACCTTCTGGGTTTTGCACAAGTTAGGTTTGTTTTTGTTTTGTTTTTGTTCTTGCCTCACAGTTTGCTGTTTGTCTCCAAGTTCTTTGAACACCACCCAATATCGCAGGAGGAGGCCTCCTTAGGAGAGACCACCCAAGCATCTGGATCGTACTCCTCAGTGCCCCCATCAGATTCTATTGGGTAGGACCTTACTCCTGCTGCTTAATGACTTGACATTTTAGTACTGTTTGCCTTGATGTATTCAGAATACTCCTTCAGAGCCTCTTCGCTCACCTGCGTAATTAGGTCCCCATCCTGCTAATACTCGCACATGTGCTCAACTTTAAGTTCACCAGTAGTACCACTGATTTCAATGGGAACTAGTCACATGTTTAAAGTGAAGCATATGCATAAATGTTTGCAGGATAGGGACCTTAGTTGTACTTTTTTGCCTATAGTGGTAATGTAGGCCTGGTCTAAACTGGAAAGTTTTTTGATATATCTTTAGGTTTTTTCAGTATAAATTGCTTTGCATCCACACACAAGTTCTCTCTTTTTGCTTTATTTTGTATCTTATCCAGCTATAAATAATTCGCTTTGAAGCAACATAACTTTATTTCAGAGTGAGTTATGGAAGTGTATGGTTTGTATGGACACATCTCCATTTCAGATGAACAACACTGCTTCAGGTAGTCCTCCCACTACCATCCCTACCTGCACATTACTTCACATCTACATTGGCCTGCCTGGCTACCTGTGCTTTGGAGTCCTCTTGACTGGATGTCCCCCCTCTGTTTAAACACTGACATATATCCATATCCATCTGTTTGCGATGCCAGCTTGTGATAAATTCACACACACCAAATCCTTTCAAGCCACCGTGCTCTGTACTTCTGCATGTTCCCATCAGGGAATGCTGTACTGCCTTGCCCTGTGGAGAGAAGAATATGTTTACTCTCATCTGTCCAGTAATCATCGGAATGCCAAGATTCACCAGCAGCTAGCAGAGCAAACGCAGGAGAAGGGGTACTCCTGGGACACGAGCTAGTGCTGTGCCAAAGCAAGCAGCTGATTCAGAATTACTAAAAATGCTAAAGATAAAAACAAGACCTCCGTTAATGCTCCCATCACATATGTATGCTTTGAAGAGCTGGACTGGATTTTTGCCCAAGAGGCCACCACAGAACCCCGGTATATGTTGACAGCTGAGCCATGGTCCATAATAAAACAGACACACCTTTGGAAACTACACAGGCAACCATGGACACCTGACCAGGAGGGATTTCCCCTGTGCAGCCAAGATCTCTTTAACAGAGACCCAGCTTGATACACCCCCAGGGACCCTGCCAGAGAGCTAGAGTGAGAATGCTGCAGAGGGATCTCATCCAGTAAGTACTGAGTGCTGTATTACTATTATCCATCCCGTTAGTGCCTGCTTAGGGGGATTTGGAAACCTTTCTTCTGGGTGCTGGCTGTGCGACGCCATGTCTAGTGGATGTTGCTATAACGATGGCAGACGTGTCCATCTCTTTGCAGCACCTTTACTCCTTGGCTTACTCAGCTTTTCTCTGGTCCCAACAGCATGGAAGCTGGAAACACAAGCTGAAAATACAAATTGTTAAAAGTAGCTTTTCTCCCCATGCAAAATATTTAATCCCACGTCCATAGACCAAAACACACCACACCACCTCTTCCCCATGCTGCTTGATGTTAAATTTCTCTATCCCTCAACCACCTCTGCCCCCACCTACTACCACCCATATGGCACTACACAACATGGTGACTAGATAGCAGAGAGAAAAATGTAAAAACAAATTGCTTCCGATGTAGGGAAAGAACAAGCAAGAAGTAGTAGAAAATTCATGTAAGACCATAGTTTAGTCATTGCCTTGAGCTTTTTCATATATGTGAAGGTAAACAAGATAAATTGGCCACTAGAGGTTCTTTTAGGCATTTCATATTACATAGACTTGAAGGCATATGTGGTGGCAGGCATTATAAAAGGCATATAAGCTTTTCACAAAGCACTCATTTATTGCAGTACATTGCGTTGGTAAAGCCAGTACAGGACATGCATCACAGCTGCAAAATTCTGTTTATTTTGTAGTGTGCTTTATGCTGATCAGATGGTTTAGAATTAGAAATAAGACTTTTAAGCAAAGATAGTGATATAGTTTGACACACACATTACAAGATATTGCTGCCTTCCCAGAGAGACTCGTGTAGGTGATGCTTCACTCCCGCAACAGCTCAGTGACCAATAACAAATAACGATGCTACATATCTTCCTGGTTGTCCTTTGTTTTCTGAACATGCCTCAGAGTAATACCCACCAATGTAAGGGCAGGCTGCAGGGTTCTACAATCAATTAGCCTGTCTCATGGGAACACACATGCCTTCCATTCCCCCATCCCCAGACAAGCAAACACACATACACAAAATGTAAGGATAGTTTTAATTTAAAAGGCGCTACTACACCATATTGCAGGGAACCCCACTAGAGGGCAAATAATGTCAAAAAAGTATTATATACAAGCGTACCGCAGGCTGGGAAGAACTCAAGGGAATGGAATTCCAAAATTGAGAAAATTTGGAGAGAAGTAACATTTTGTCATTTTTGGCATGGTGGCTATTATATTGGTATAGTAACTACGTGTATGGTTTCTCTGTTCTCCTAGTCTGTGGCATGGCACAGCCCACATCGAATGGGGTGTTACCAATAGCTGAGTTCCTGGCAATCCTCTAAGGGTAGAGAGAGAAGATAAAGAAGATGTTTGGTGACCTCATGAATGAGTCCCAGCAGAGTGCAAAAAACCCAGGGAACGGAGCAAAAGATTTGTGCTGCGGGATAGGAATGAGAGAGAGGACAACAGGGCATATGCTGAGGAGTTGTCAAGAGAGCACATGGACTGACTGACCAGAGAAAGGGACATGTTGGACATGATGCAGAAGGAGACAAGTTTGCTGGAGAACAGTGTTACGCTATATTCCTGTGTAACACTCTAACCTAATCCTGCACTGCCGCCTATTAAGATCACAGTGTACTAGGAGCCCCCATTCATTCCCCAACTGCAAGAGAGAGACAGTTCTCCATCCCATTCAACCCCCAAGAGAAGGAGAGACTGCCAGTGATCCCCACCTACACATTTTTGAGTCCCTATCTTAAGAAACATATATTCCCTCTATACCTTTAAGTGCAAACTTAAAAAGAATTTTCCTATGTGTTAAATCAATAGTTTGTTTACCATTGCACTTGTATCAATGAAGTTTTTCAGCCAGCTCTTCCTATCAATATGCATTCCTAATAAAGTTAATTCACAAACTATATACATTACTTTGTATTCATTTCATTCAGTACATTACGTGTATTTTCCTCACCTGCACCCTGCTTTCAAATAGCACATTGCACCTGTGACCTAGTTCCCTGGACCACAGGGACATTTGGTTGAGGTATCCTTTCCGGCTATTCATAGTGTTCCAAAAGTCTCTATACTGTCAATTTAGCCACACCAAACTGGTTAGCTACTGACTTGTACAATTGGAGATGGTGACCTTCCATATGGCAGTGGCCACATACTTCTCCATGCTAAGGGGGGACACTCATTGTGGTGGTCCAGCATTGCAACTCCAGACTGAGTTCTACACAGATTTCTAGGAAAGTGCCCTTCTGTGTCCTGAAAGTTTGCAGCACTGTCCCAGCCCACCAGTAGGTGCTGACTGGTTTGGGCCACAAGTAATGTTGCACTGAGTAAAGCCTGTCCCAGAAAATGTTGTGCAGAAGTAGCTGCTCCTTCTCTAGTAGTATCTGCCTGGCATTGTTTGTGGTATCCATTTTATCCACATGGAGGGAGAGGGGTCAAGTCTGGCTTAAGGGGAAAGGGGGTTCTTGCCCTCAGGCAGTGGGAAGCCCTGGGCAAGTCTGCCCTGCACTCACCCCACAGCAGCAGCTCTTGCCTTACAGGGTCTGAGCTTGGCTCCCTACTCTGGGTGATGCGACCATGTGCCCTGAATGAGGAGCCAGGCCATACCCTGTGGACAGGGGCCACCGCTACGGGCTGAGTTTTTTCATTTTCTTTTCTTTTATACATTATTTGTTTTATTTCGTGTTATTTCATATTTGTGTAAAACACAGGGCTCTAGCGATCTTCCATCGCCTTCAAAGCCAACGGCTTGATTACCAATACATCTGGAGTGCCCTGTTTGTGTTAATTAGGGTTGCCAACTTATTTCTAAAAACCGGACCCCCTGAGGCTCTACCCCTGCCCTGCGTCTTCCCCTGAGGCCCCGCCCCCGCTCTCCCCCCCCCCTTTTCCTCATTGCTTGGTCCTCTCCACCTCCCTCTGCTCCAGGGCTGGGACGGGAGTTTCAGCCTGATGCAGAGTCTGCTACTTGCCTGCCCACGAGATGCAGATAGGAGGTGGCCCTGGCTGGATAGGGGCCAGCAGGCAGGTTGATGACCTGGTGCCTCTGCCCAGCTCCCCCTCCATGGTAACAGGACTTTTGGAGTATGGTCAGTACATTTAACGGGATGCGGCCAGGTCCCCTTTTTGACCAGAAAACCAGACACTTGGCAACCCTAATAATGGTCAGGATCAAGGTGCTCAGCATCCTGGCGGGTTGTAATTTGAAAATTTGTTTGAAACTTCAAAAAAATGGTGCTGGCTAGCGAAAAACAGGCTAATTATGGTATACAGTGAAAGGAATCATGGGAGTTTGACCCAAGTCCCAGAATTCCAGTAGGTATCTCACAATCTACCATGACAAATAACTTATAATGCATTGAACCTAGCGCCAGAAAATTGTACCCTGAGATACCAGCCCAGAAAATGGCTCTCATTTTGAAAAATCATAGTTCTGTGTGGATGCTGCTTCTCACAAGCGAAGTGGCCTAAGCCACTTTAGACAAAGCAATGTTGGATACACTCTTTCACTTTTATTGTATCTGTATAACTATAGTGAGGGAAAAACTATGTCAAAAAACCTTTCCTGGGTAGACAAAGCCTTAAGCACATGAAAAGTCACGTTGGTGGGTGTAAGGAAACATAGACAATTCATCTTTGGTATTTGTAAGGGGAACAGAATTTTAAAAGACAATTATATATTTAAAAAAATGTTTCGGGCATTTAGATATTTTGAGGACATTGTGTGTGTGTGTGGTGGGGAGGAGTTGTGGTTCTGTAAGATCTATGAAATATTAATTGTCATTTGCAGGCATATATCCAAGCTGCATTCCTATTCCCAGTGGCCTCGAACTTGCATCACTTGAAGTCAATGGGAATGTTGCTATTTGTGACAGTGGGCAAAAGATTAAATCTTAGACTGTCTCATTAGTGCAATAGCTTAGGCATGCTCTCCTTTCTTGGGAGATTGAACGTTACTTTTCTCTCTAACAGAAATTCCTGCAGGTTGATGTCAGTAAAATAGGAATCAAAACAGGACTTCATCCTCCCTTCTAGCACAAACACACTGTAGAAATACAGAGTCTGTTTTCAATTGTTATAGGAGTTAAAGTAATGTCTTTTAAGGGGTAGGGATGTGCCAGGCATTTGCCATGTAGGCCATTAATATTTTATTTATGACTGATTTAAAGGCCTCCACAGTGGAAGATTGGAATATATGTATATGGGCCCGGGAAGATACTGTGCTGGATGTGACAAACCTCCCAGTATACCCAGAAAGAACTCTCTTCTCATATAGCCTGGAAAATGAGAGTTAACCACAGCCACAAACATAAGAGAAGCAGCAGACTTTCAGAATTTGGCACATAAACTACTCCCCTCCTTTATGAGTCCTGGAAGTGCATCACAGCACCAGTTTGCTGCATCTGTGCCACAGTAAACAGCGCTTCTCATAAGAACATAAAAATAGCCCTATTGGGTCAGACCAAAGGTCCATCTAGCCCCATATCCAGTCTTCTGACAGTGGCCAGTACCCGGTGCCCCAGAGGGAATGAACAGAACAGGTAATCATCAAGTGATCCATCCCCCGTCGCTCATTCCCAGCTTCTGGCAAACAGAGGCTAGGGACACCATCCCTGCCCATCCTGGCTAATAGCCATTGATGGACCTATCCTCCATGAATTTATCTAGTTCTTTTTTGAACCCTGTTATGGTCTTGGCCTTCACAACATCCTCTGGCAAGGAGTTCCACAGGTTGACTGTGCATTGTGTAAAGAAATACTTCCTTTTATTTGCTCTCTGATTTAGGCTACTGTTCCTTGGATTTTGTTAGCAGCTCTCCCTTCTCTCCCACCTGCTGCTGCTTCTGTCTTCCCCTCCTTATCAGCACTCTGTACCCATATTGTAGGCTGGGGTTTAGAGCTGCAGCTGAACCCCACACACAGGTAAGGTCATACCCCAAAGGACAATGGACTATCCCTTCTTCTTCAAGTAGTGTCTCTATGGGTGCTGCACCGTAGGTGTGCTTGCATCCCTGTGCTGCTGATCAGAGAACTTTGGTAGCAGTGTGCATTAGGCCTGCACATGTGCTGTTTCCCATTGTGCTCTGCCACAAGGCTAACCAGCACTGCACAGGTGAAACCTTCTCAACTGCCTCAGTTCCTTCTCAACTGCCTCTGGCTAGAGATGGAGCCATTGGCTGTCCGTTCATTGGATCGTTATCTATTAGAATTCAAATAGTTAATCCCATTCTTAGTAGTAGAATTCTTCTAGTTTTTTCCCCTTTGTCTGGGGACTGCCCCAGTGCAGGGTATGCCCAATTCCCTGGGGTTTAAGAGGTGCCTCTTGTGCAAAGAGAGCATCCCAGTAGCGAACAGACATTCCCGCTGCATCCATTGCCTTGAGGAAAGCCACATTTCCCAAAAGTGTGGTTTCTGCCAACAATTAAAATCCAAATCTCAGAAGGACTCAGAACTGAGACTAAAACTCCTCCTCATGGAAGCAGCCCTTCAGTCTTCCCTGGACCTGTGCGAGGAGTGACCCACGTGGTGTGAATCTTCCCCACAGCCCTTGACATCTAAGGACTATGAGTAGAAGAAAACAGCCATGGATCCCTCAAAAAATGTTTCAAAAAAGAGAGCCATGGGTCCCCAGAGTGAGACTCGGGATAGCAGAAAAAGATCTCTGTCACGTTGGGTATCATCAGTACCAACTGCACCAAGGCCATCCGAACATGCTCCTGAGGGTCTGGTGCGGCAGGGTCTGGTGTGGCAGGTACTGTTGATGCACCTAAGGACCTGATGGGCATAGGCACCGAAGCAACAGTACTGACAAGGAAAGGGAAGGACAGAGACCGTACCACCTCCATGAAGATGTTGCCAGAATGGGCATTACCATTGGCACCATCAACGACATGCCATCCAGCCTCAGAGCACTCGGTATGGCCTAGATTGCCAGCTGCCTCGGTGCCATGGACCCAGCACTGACAACCACCGTTGGTACTGAGTATGACAGCACCATAAGAGTACAGACATTCAGAGGATCTCATGGGTATCTGAGGTACCAGAGTCTCCCCTGCTTAGTACTGGGGCCCCAATACTGAGTTTACTTTGAACACGGGAGTCTCCACCGGTACCATGTCATGCACTTCCATTCTCTGGTGGAGACTCAGATAGTGAGGAGAACCACGCTACTTATAATGTCCGCTACCAACCTTGGCCCCCTCAGTCATACCCTTCATTTGCTCCTCAACCCCTGTGGTATGGCCAATCATGAGCCTAACCATGAAGACCCTTTCCACCACCCTAGTGGCCCTACTGGGATCCCTGGATGGCATACAGACTCCAGGCTTGCCGAACATCTAGTGTAGCACATCATGAACCTTTGAGGCGCTCTCCCTCAGCCACAGTATCCAGAACCTCTGAACTTCCTGAAGGGATCATGAAAGAAGAGGAGGTAAGATTTGAGGAGGTCACACTACAGACCAACATCTCTTCCTTCTCTCTAGGCAAGGCAGTGATGCCTCCTCTGCTGTCTCTAGCAAACAACTTCAGGCTATTTCAAGATTTGGCAAAATAGGTAGCAGACACTTTGCAGATACCTCTTGAGGAGGTAAAAGACACCCATCATAAACTTCTGGACATCTTGCGCTCCTCCTCTTCCTCCAGAATAACTCTCCCCATCAACGAGGTCCTTCTGGACCAATCCAAGCTTAGATGGCAAACTCAATCATTGGTCATGCCTACCTGCAAATGGGCTGATAAGAAATATTATGTCGTGGCTAAGGATACAGAATTTTTTTCCCCATCCCCTCCCTAATTCAATTGTTGTGGATGCAGTGAACTCCCTAGGTCATCCACACCAGGTGAAGTCCACCCCTTATAACAGTGACTGGAAGCGTCTCGACCTATTTGGAGAAAGGCCTATTCGTCCACCACACTGTAATTTAGAATTGCAAATTATCAGGCCCTGACAGCAAAATATAATTACGTCAGTTACTCCAAGCTCAACACATTTATTGATCAGCTCCCAGAATCACACCAGGAACAGTTTCATGCCATTCTTAATGAAGGACAACTGGTGGCCAAGACAGCACTGCAGTCAGTGCTTGATGCAGCCAAGACAACAGCCCAATCCATCTCCACAGCTGTTGTTATGTGGCGAGCATCATGGTTGCACCTGTCCAGCTTCCCTTTGAGGGCAACAAATTGTTTGCCGAGAAGGCTGACTTGTCCCTCCATACTCTCAAAGATTCCAGGGCTACTCCTCAGTCATTAGGGATTTATATACCTGACAAAAAAGAAAATTTAGTCTTGAACCTCAACATAAATCCCACACAGCACACTTTCCAACTCAGTGCTACTATGAGCCTCAGAGGAAAAAAATCCAGATTTTCAAAATGCAAACCATCAGACCCTCAGTCTTCCTCTTCACAACTATCCGCCTCAAAACATTAATTTTGATGCCTTGATTAGGGTGCCGAGAGACCACTCCCCTCAACACCAACTCCAGCTAGCCAACCTGTCGCATCCATTTGGGTGCCGCCTTGCTCTGTTCCACAACTGGGAACAAATAACATCTGATAAATGGGTTCTGGAAATCATCCACAATGGGTGTGCAATCTATTTTATCTCCCTTCCCCCTCCCGCAACACCCTTTCCCATCCCTCTTCAGAGACCCTTCTCACGAGAGTCTGTTTTAACAAGAAATAGATCACCTTCTCTGCTTAGGAGCCATAGAACCTGTGACTCATCACCTATGAGGCAAAGGTTTTTACTCTTTTTATTTCCTGATACCAAGAAGAAGGGAGGTTGGAGACCCCATGCTGGACCTCAGAGCACTGAACAAATTTGTCAAGGCTCAAAAATTCAAGATGGTCACACTAGCAGTGATTATTCCATCTTTGGAACAGGGAGATTTTGTTCTCGGCCCATACCTATTTCCACATATCAGTCTTACCTTCTGACGGACAATTCCTCAGATTTACTCTGGACCAGGATCATCACCAGTACAGAGTATTCCCCTTTGGTCGCTCATCGGCTCTGAGAGTATTCTCCAAGGTCCTCTCCGTAGTGGGAAGGGGATCATGATCTACCCCGACCTGGACAATTGTCTCCTCAGAATCCTCTCCTTCGACGAGGCTCTTCAGATCACCCAAACAACTGTGGAGTTGTTCACGGATTTGGCCCTACAGATCAATGTCCAAAAATCGACGTTAGCTCTGGTACAGTGCCTAGAATTTATAGCCAATCTTGACTCATCACAGGCGAGGATGCTCCTTTCACAGCAGAGGTTCCACAACTTGTCCACACTCATAGATTCAGTACAAACCACCCTCTAATATCAGCCAGACACTGCCTTCAACTTCTGGGGCATATGGCTGCAAGCAGGTCCCTGATAACTCATGCCAGGCTTCACATGAAGTGTTTCCAGGTGTGGTTCTGCTCGGTTTACAGGCCGAACAGAGACAGACTAGACAAACCTCTGTCGCTGCCCACCAAAGTCAAACACTCCCTGGACTAGTGGAAGGACCCAACATATGTCTGCACAGGGATCCCCTTCTCAGAATCTTCCCCATCATTACTACTCACCACTGATGCATCCCTCATAGGGTAGTGCACACATCTCAACAACCTCACGACACAGGACAAGTGGTCATCCATGGAGACGTCTCTTCACATCAACCTCTTTGAACTCAGAGCAGTCAGATGTGCTCACTTCCTTCCGCTGATCAGAAGTACACATACAGGGTCATAACAGACAACATAGCATGCATGTACTGCGTTACATAAACAAGGGGGGCACCAGATTACCCTCCCTTTGCACAAAAGCACTAAAGCTATGGAACCTGGTGCCTTTCCCACAGTATCACAATATCAGCGTTGTACCTTCCAGGAGTACAGAACACAACATCAGACAGTCTCAGCCACAGGTTCCCACATGACCATGAATGGGAGTACTACAGAAGTACTACACAACATAACTCAGAAGTACTACACAACATATTCAGACGGTGGGGGACACAGACCATAGACTTATTCGCCACTTAACCTGAACAAGAAACGTCCATCCTACTGCTCCAGGGCAGGCCTCGGACAACACTCCTTAGGGGATGCTCTCCTTCTCTCGTGGGATAAGGGCCTTCTATATATCCCTCTATTATTAAAATTCCTGTTAAAAATACAGAGAGAGAGAGCGCAAACATTATACTGATTGCTCCCACCTGGCCGAGACAGTTGTGGTACCCTTACCTATCACAGCTGGCAAGGTGTTTGCCAACCCCTCTTCAACCTACTCCATACCTCCTCTTGCAGAACGAAAGACACACTCTCCACCCCAACCTGCAGATACTCCGTCTCAATGCCTGGCTCCTTCATGGTTCAGCGCATAGAAAGGTCCTGCTCTGAGAAGGTACAGAAAGTGTAACTACACAGTAGGAAATCGGCTACTCGTCATATGTACCTGCAAAAGTGGACCGGGTTTCAGATTTGATGTAATTCCAAGCAAATTTCCCTGACATCTGCTACTCTCTAAATGAAAATCGGGACTATCTCTTAGTTCACTGAAGGTACACCTAGCAGCCTTTCATCAACAAATAGAGGGATACTCAGGGTTCTCGCATCCAACTACAAAATGATTCCTCAAGGGTATAGTAAACTTTTTTCCCTAACCCAGGCGTCCCACCCTAATATGGGACCTAGAACTTAGAGTACTGAAGAGCCTAACTAGGCCGCCCTTTGAACCCATGGCCACTTGTTTGCTCACATACCTGTCAATGAAGACAGCATTCCTGGTGGCAATCGCCTTGGCAAGGAGAATAGGGGAGATATCGGCACTGATGGCTCACCCCCGTTATACAGTATTCTTTCGAGACAAGGTTACTCTCAGACCGCACCTGAAGTTCATCTCCAAGGTGATTTTGGTTTTTCACATGAATCGACTGATTCACCTCCCAACTTTTTACCCTAAGCCTTACTAGGATAACAGGGAGGCTGTACTACACATGGTTAGAAGGACTCTGGCCTTTTACCTGGACAGGACAAAGACCTTTAGGAAATCTCCTAAGCTCTTCCTTTCCATTGCAGACTCATCAAAAGGTACAGCAATATCTGCACAGAGACTCTCAAAATGGGTCTCGAACTGCATTAAACGATGTTATGAGATTTACAAGATCATTCGTCCATCTGAAATCTGTACCCATTCCACCAGGTCAATTTCCACCTCAGTTTCCTTCCTCAAGAATGTCCCTATTTTGGAAATCTGTAGACCAGCCACCTGGGTGTTTGTACATACCTTGGCAGAACACTATGCAGTTACAGGTGACTCGGCTTCTGATGCCAACTTTGGTGCTGCAGTATTATCATCTATAACAGATGCACCTCCAAAGCCCCAACCCTCCATTGGGATACTGCTCATGAGTCACAGTGGAGCACCCATAGGGATACTACTTGAAGAAGAAGAGGAAGTTACTCACCTTGTGCAGTAACGATAGTTCTTTGAGATGCATATCCCTAGGAGTGTTCCATGACCCACCATCCTCCTCTCCACTTCAGAGTTCTTGTCAGGGACTCTGCAATAGAGAAGAAACTAAGGGGGGGTTTGCCCATGCAGCGCTGGTTAGCCCCATGGCAGAGCACAGTGGGGAGTACAGTGTACGTGCGGGCCGAATGGACACTGCTACCAAAGTTCTCTAATCAGTAGCTCAGGGAGACAAGAACACCTACGCTGTGGCTCTTTTGTCTAATGTTGAGTTCTAATTTGACTCCTGAACCACTGAGGTCGGAGTACCACTGTCTTAAAAGTAAATGATGCAGGCTATCCTAGATGGGAAAACTCAGGGTCCCTTATTCCCTTGCAAATGTTCCCCAGAAGGAAAAGAAAATCAAGACAGATTGTGCTTCCCCGATGCTTAGCTTTTTGGAGAAGGGTAGTGAGTGCACAATAATTTGGTTGAAAGAAGCCATCTATTTCCAGGGCCTATGCTAAACTATATAAAATCTCTAATGAAAAATGGGATAAATATAGCTCTGCCCATAAGGTAGACTTCAAGATATCCTCCTTGGGTTAAAAATAAAAAAAGACCACTGTCTCTGTTGAGGGTGCTGTTGCCCTTAAAGATCAGTGAACAAAAGATTAGAAAGAATTTATTTAAAGGGGACATGATAGAACTTTATTGGTGCTACATGCTGCTTTGTCCTTTGCCTCCACTTCTAAAGCCCTTCCCTAGCCTAGCCTTTGTGGATGTGGTTAACTCATCTATCAGTCTCCAGACTAGAGTACTGCTCTGTTATGAGAAGACATATTTGCAGTTAGTTCAAATTGACTGTTACCTGCTATCAAGTGTGCTGTAAGTGTAAAGTGACCTTTGAAGAAGAAAAGCAGGCATTTCTCATTGACTTTTTGCCTAAATCTATTAAATCTTACCGACAGACCCAGCAATGATTGACCTTGAATTGAATAATAGACAAATATTGATTTACTACCCTTAACCAGAGTACCAAGATAAGTGACATCTTGCCTTTTTACTCATAAAAAGGATAGGCACATGTAGATACTTTCTCTGTTAAGTAAATGCACAGGACTCCACAAATCAAAGGTTAAGGTTTTAGTGGCATTTTAATGACCTGCAACAGCTACTTTTCCTCAAAAACTGGTCTATATATTCTGAACTGTATGTTTCAGGTCAAAGCTCTCCAATTCAGTTATTGTAATATTTATAAGTAATGTTTAAAAATATTTAATTGTTTTAAGTGATTTGCTGAAGACAGAGGTTAAAAGTTAGTATTTTTATTTTTAGTTTGATACTAATAATTCCAATTACAATGACAGCCGTAACATTGTTACCTTTGCTAACTTATAGTTTTCAGTCCATCTCTACTGCGCAGCAATTCTATTCTTATATGCACTTTATTCTGCGAGATCATTCAAACGCAGGTCACTGGTGTAGTACATCACCTTTAATTCTCATTGGGTTACCGTTAAGAAAGGGGTACCACATTTGCCCCTTAGTATAAGAAACTGTGGAGCATCCCATTCTCTGCAATGCACATCTGACCTCATTGATTCCTAGCATAAAGGGATTAACACAGGTAACTAGATTCAGTAAAGATTGTTTATGCTTTAACCCCAGAACATTCTGTTTCACTGTTTTGTAATTAGGGAGTTCACACAGCAGGGATTAGTTACAATTAATCCTAGGGGAGTATAGACAGTTAAATATAAATTGGTTTTGATTGGGTCTTTATACTGGCCTACTAAAAAAATGATCTTTTTATATATATCATAATTGAAAAGAAAAGGATTTGCCACACCCACTATAGAATATGTGAAGCCATTTGTACCCCTAAATCCTCTTTTTCCTTGACTTTGTTTCTCAGACCACCAATTCTCCCTAGTCCTTCTCCTTCAAAATCCATTCCAATCCCACAGCCCTTCCGACCAGCAGATGAAGACCATCGGAATCAATTTGGGCAACGAGACCGCTCGTCTTCAGCACCCAATGTGCACATCAATACAATAGAGCCTGTCAATATTGATGTAAGTATCAATATAAGTTTGATCAATAACAGTGGAGTTGATCAGCTTTCTTAATACATGCCACTGAGCTCATAAAACACACAAATGTTATTGTTCTAAATAAATCCTTGTTGATCTGCTTAAATCTTCATAAATCCTAACTAATGAGAGAAGAGTTTTTACCAGCCAGAACTGGGAAAAAATCAAGCAATCCCTTCACAAATAATATTGAATCTCTCTTGACAATCATATCCCCACTTCTCCACACAAGCACACTGCCACTAACAATTAGTTTTAAGATCAATTCCTGAACTTATTATTGCTAGCAACACCCCACAGTGATGATCCTGAAAAGCCAGTAACAACTCATGTAAGACATCCCAAGTATTGGAAATGTTGTTTTAAATGTTTGCTTTCTTGTATCACTTACAATGGGAATAATGTTCCTGGCGTTGGAGGATGTGGTTCTTGCAATAAACTGAATTTGAAATTACCAGATGCTGCTTTGAATCTCAGAAATCATCTATTGCCCCACATGTATCACCCTTAACATTCTCCTTGAACCTCCAATAATTTTCTACAATATGATTGTCTTGAATTTTTTTGTCTGTATCCTTTGACATTTTGGAGGCTGAATTTTAACATTTATGAAAATGAAGGACAAATACATTGTTTCGAACTAGGCATAATGCTGTCCAGCACTATGCAAACTACTACTAACACCAGTATCTTCCCAGTTTTTCTAACACATACCTGTATCCTAGAGAGACAAGGTGAGTGAAGTAATATCTTTTATTGGACCAGCTTCTGTTGATGAAAGAGACAAGCTTTCGAGCTTACACAGAGCTCTTCTTCTGGGCTGGGAAATGTACTCAAGAGTGTCACAGCTAAATACAAGGTGGAACAGATTGTTTAGCGTAAGTAGTTAACACACATTTTCAAGGGAACATTCAGTGAAGTAGCCTGTTAACACCTCTCCAGTCATAGGGGGCGAAAGCTGGGGGAGAGATTTAATGGGTTATAGATTGTTGTAATAAGCCATAAATCCAATGTCTCTATTCAGTCCTTGTTTTTTTTAGTTTCTAGCAAACTCATGAATTTAAGCTCCCAGGCTCGTCTTTTGAAGGTGTGCAGGTTTCCTTTGAGGATGATGACTGAGAGGTCAGATATAGAATGATCTTTTTGTGATAACTGTTCACCCACAGATGATATGGTATTTTTGTCCTTTAGCATTTTTCTGTGTGAGTTCATTCGAGAACGTAGTGATTGTCTTATTTCACCTATGTAGTTGATATTGAGGCATTTAGTGCACAGGGTGAGGTATACTACATGTTGTGCTAGGCATATGTGTAGGATCTTAAAAGGTGTGTTGATCATTGTAGCAGTGGAGATATGTCTGCAGACTTTGTATCTGTTCTGGCAGGGTCTGGTGCTGCTTTGAGTTGGTGTATCCTGGTCTCTGGGGAGCTTGCTTCTGATGATGAGCTTGGAGAGATTGGGGCTATGTTTGAGGCCATAAGACAGGGTTCAGGAAAGATTTCTTTCAGGATGTGGTCTCCATTGAGTATGGGTTTTAACTGTTTAATGATACCCCATATGGGTTCCAATGTGGGGTAATAGATGACAACTGGGGATGTACAGTTGGAGGGGGGGTTATTTCTATAGTGAAGCAGGTTCTCTCGGGGTATATGGGTGGCCCATTCTATGGCGTGATCTACTTCTCTGTTGGAGTATCCTTGTTTGGTGAAGGCAGTTTTAAGAGTGTTAAGGTCTATATCCTGGAATTTCTCCTCAAAACGTGTTTTGTGGTATCTGAGTGCCTGGCTGTAGACAACAGATTTCTTGGTATGTTTGTGGTGGTTACTGGATCTGTGAAAGTAGGTATGATGATCCATGGGTTTATGTATTTAGTTGTCTGTAGGGTTCCATTGTTGAAGCTAATCGTGGTGTCCAGGAAGTTGATGTTAGTGTGGGAGTGTTCTAGAGAAGGTTTAACGGGTGGGTGGTGGTTGTTAAAATTGTGGATTAAGGGAGTTTAGGTCATCTGTCCAGAGGATGAAAATATCATCAGTGTATCCCAGGTATATCATTGGTTTCATGGTGCATTTGTCCAGAAATTCTTCCTCAAGGTGGCCCATGAAGAAATTGGCATATTGGGGAGCTATCCCAGTATCCATGGTTGTTCCCATGATTTGGACAAAGTGTTGTTGAATGTAAAATTGTTATGGGTGAGGATAAAATGGATGAGTTTGGCAATGTGATTGGGGTACTAAAGCCTGAATCCTGATTTTTAGTACCATTACCTGTCCATTAGCCTGCTCTCTGAAAATCACTGAGTTGTCAGTTGAGTTGTTTTGATTTAGCAGCAAAGCTACCGAAACATAAAGATGAACAAACTCCTTGAACCTGTGATCTAAGTAAGAGCAAAAGGTTAGTACATTAACCTACTGGGTCACCAGGCCACCAGATTCAAACACTTAAGGCTCATTAATGAAAAGTGATGCGTGAAGGGAATTTGCATAACTTTTCTCTGTTCAAAAATTGATGTTTACTACTACTTGTAAAATTGCTCAGTTATTGTGTTATGGTCCCTGGATATTTTGTAGCAAATACAATCAATGCATACTACATGCAACCTAAAAGAACCTGATAAAATTAATTAACATCTTTGAAAAGAACTTGAGAGCATTTGGTGTAGAAATCAGGTACCTTGTTACAGGAAAAGCTTAAGGAAACTTTTGTGAATCAGTATTGTCCACTTAAGAAATTGATGTCCCAGCTTCTGATATGACATTCAAGAGCATTTTATGTCTCTCACAACATAACTGAAAAAATGATTCCTGATTTGGTTCAATATTTCCCCTTTCATGTTGACTAATTGCAGGCCTAAATCAATACCTACAAGTATGCATCTGTTTTAACTAGCCTATATTTCAGGTTAGTGTTGGGTTACACTATTTGAAATTAAGTGATTTCTTAAAGTTTCATACATTATTATATATTTTGAGTGCTACTGTAATTATTAGATTGTAAGCTTTTCAGGGCAGAGGCTGGCTTTTACTCTTTGGACAATTCTTAGTGTGATGGAGCTTCAATCCTGATGGGGCCTTTTAGGCAATACAGTGATACAAATAATAATATATGAACCAGATACATACACTTGTGCTTTTGTTTGTAGGACTTGATTAGAGACCAGGGGTTACGAGGAGAGGGAGGTAAGTAGTCTTAGAACTATCTTCTCTTACTAAATGTAATTACATGATTGCCTTAGCCCCTCCCCTTTGTACTACTTCATTCCTCCAAACACAGACACAGAGAGAAATGTGAAAAGAGCAATGAAATGTATTTACATTTGTTTGTCCATGATGTTTAGCATCTGTCTGATCAGGGTTTCAGTCATTCTAGGAGTGGGGGAGAGGGAAGGAGGAAAGGCTGTGAAATGGTAGCCAGTGTTTTTTAATTTTAAAATAATTGTATTTCTAAAGGGGAATTCCCTCAGTTCCTGATGGAGCCTTGAGGATTCTCCCCAACATATACTTAACCTCCAATCCCATTCTCAAAGCCCTTTATGTCAGCCATGACCCTTCCACCTAAGGAGTCATCAGGGACTTCCTTTGAAGTCTGTCAACATGTTTTGTGAACCTGGCCATATAAACTGCTGTGTGTTGTAAATGGCATTAGATACTTGAGCTCCTTCTTCCCTTCTCCCCAGCTGAAGCTGCTGCTTTGCTGTACTGCATGCCTTTGTTAACCTGGGAAACAAATAATTATGACTATTAAAGCCTGATCTCTTGTATGCCTTTCAACAGCACTGTTGGTAGACAGCCTTAACTCTTAGCTAAGGCAAAATTAGTGAAACAAGACAGAATTACCATTTTTCTTCACGTGTCACACATGAGCCCACAATCACTACTGTGAAGTCTGCTTTCCCTAGGAAGAACCCTAAGCACTGGCTGTCAAGGTCTTGTGAAAATGTCTCCTTTGCTGTACTTAGTCACTTGAGATGACATAGCTGACTCTTAATAAAGAGGAGATGTATGTGACCACTCACCCTGCTCCAAATAATGAACAGGCCTGATGTTTCCTATTAACTATGACTTGCTTCACCCCTCAGCAAAGTCTTGAGTTAGCCTGATCTCTCTAGCTCAGTGGCTAGGGTCTTATACCTTAAGCTACAGCTGACTTTGGTTTTGCCATCTGTATCTGGTAACTAGTAAGGTGGTAGCTGGCTACTGCTTTGTGTTTTCAGGAGCTATGATTCCTTATACTGGCTCTAGTACCACCCCTTTTTTCCCCCGCCTTAAATCCATGAACCTACTTATAAAGAATTTGCCAGTTTTAACTATCTTGTATGTCTTGATAGCTGTGGCTTTCAACAAGTTTTGCCCATTATGTCCAGCATTTAAATGTCATACTATCATGTCAGTTTTAACTTTGGTCATAAGCTGTCTGCTTGGCATCTGAGAACAATTGGCTATTCCCATTCTTGAAAGTATGTTTTTAATAATTGGAGATGTTTTTTTCCCTTCAAAATCCAGAAGCAATCTATGAATAGGCGTCAAAGCCTCCTAGTTATTTCCCATGACTTCTTTCATTTCTTCTGTGTGTCTGTCTTCCTGTCTCTGCCTGCCCGTCTCTTTCTCTCTAACAGCCCCTTTGAACCAGCTGATGCGCTGTCTTCGGAAATACCAATCCCGGACTCCCAGTCCCCTCCTACATTCTGTCCCCAGTGAAATAGTGTTTGATTTTGAGCCTGGCCCAGTGTTCAGAGGTAGTTGGGCTCTTCTTTCTCGTTTTCACCCCAAACAAAATAAGTAACACTACAGATGCTGTTTGTGCCTCACCCTCACACCGTGTGTATGTAAGTGTGTGAGTTTACCAAAACACCTCAATTTTTTGCTTGGCCTGGCTGGAATGCTTTGAATGTGCTTTTCACACATACTCACGTCCACCTTTATACATATGCAACTACTGTATGTTAAATCTGACTTAAAGGTTCTAAAGCAAGGAATTTCAGAGTTAAGGTTTCCATACTGTCCCTAATATAGCTTGTTTATTGCAGGGATCTCAGATTGCAGTGGAATGAGGCCAAGGACATAGTGACATCCTTAACTTTGAATTTCCTTGACTGTCAATTTAATGTTCTAAGAGTTTTCTATATTTAACATTCTCTGTTTTTTAAAAGTACTGTAAGAAATAAAATGCAAATTGCAAACATTTCCCTTGATATTTTGTTAGGTCTTAGGCTTTTGGAGATCACGTAAGTGTCAACTTGCTATGATTCATATGTTTTCAGAGAGTTGCACTGACATCAAGTTGGGGATCTAGATAAGTTGGATCAGATCAGACACTAGTGCAGTTATTGCAGTTCTCTGCATAGTCCCATTAAAGTCAATACTTGTTTGTGTACTAAAATTACTAAACAAGATCATCATTTTGATTTCTTATCAGGCCTAAGGATCTCTCAGGCATGAGGCCGTCAATAGATCTGTTGTATTGTACAAAATCCCAGAGTACTCAGTGGGATTTCATATACTAAAGATACCAAGTATTAAACAATAGCCTAGAATATTAGTGTGTGTGTGTGTGTATATATAGATAGATAGATAGTAATGGATAGTCCAGTGCATACTGTATATGTTTTTCAAATACTACTATCCTGGCTGTTTCAAAGATTTTTGTTTCAGGATACTAAGAGCAATTCACTTTATGGACTAAACTCTTGGAAAATTGTTCCAATGATCTTTTTGAAGAGAGGCTTTTGCTATTCAGTTTTCATCTAACAGATATGACTAAACAAATCAGAATTAATTAAATATAGTGCATAAAATATATCTTCAGATTGCAGACTGATGGCTTGCTGTACAAGTTTCAGTCCAACAGAAGCTGAAGTAGTCAAACTATAATTACTGGAAAAACAAGGTTTCTAGGTTACTTACAAATAGATTAACTAAAGCAGTTCTAACTTTGTGCTGTAATCATATTCTCATGGAAGGCTGAGTATTGTATTGCTATTTCTGTATCTTCTGTTTAAAGTTGAGTACAAGACCTACCTCTAAGGAAGAAACCATTCTTGTTGAACTTTGACATTACAGCTAAAATCTATAATCTAATAAGGTTATAGGAAAATAGCACCTGTCCTTTAAATGTCAGACAGTTAAGTTGAAATGTTTGTAATTCAGAACCATGGTAAAATTAACACAAAAAACCTAGCTACTATGATATTAGTATAAAAAGGAGGAAATACTAAGGTATTAGATTTTAAAAATAAAACCCCACCCTTGCAAAATCAGTGGTTTCCAACTATTAGTACAAGTCTGCTTAGGTAAGACACCTGGCACATTTATCAGTACTAGTGCTTCACACCTTTATGATAATATTCTAGCTACTCCTTCCCAACCTTTATGATGAGTTTTCGTGATGGCCTGTGTATCCCTTTTGTCTGCCTCCCCTTTTCAACGCTGGGTTTTGGAGCAATGAGATCAAACCTAATTGAAAGGGCAGTAGCAGCCGTGGTCTCAGTCTGGCAGGCTGGTATACCCTGAAAAGTAGGAACCATTGAGCTCTAGTGCAGCAGTTATTAATTGGGATTTTAATACTGCTTCAGTAGAAGTCTCTTTTCTAACAAGAATGGAGCTGCTGCATGAATTAGAGGAAGGAAAAATAAGTGGCTTGTACCAATTCCTCAAGCACCACTGTAATAGAAAATATCTGTGAAATACTGGAGGTCTTGCATGGTGACATGTAATGATTAGCAGAGCAGCACAAACTTAACTAAAAAGTGGCCCTGTTTTATGTCCCTCATGTTGGGAGTGTCAGTTTAACCTCGCGACTAATAATTATAGGCTATTTTAGAAAGCAGTATCTACTTTGAAGTGTTCTGTATAAACAGGCATTGAAGCTCTGAAATGCAATCCTGTTATTAGTGACATTTTTCTGTGTAGCTTTGTTTACATACACTGTATGCTAGGCAGATGGACTGCTCTTTTTGTATTTAATGGAATAAAACTCAAGCAGCTAACTAAAGTACTTGTTCTTTTTAATCCCCAGTGCACTCTAGTATGCTACTTTGAAATAAGTGCTCTCTGCTAGCAGCTAGCTTTGAAACAGCCAAATGTTTTTGAGATGGCACTTGAGGACTCAACTGGAAAACATCCCTAGTTTTTATAGTCAATCCATTTTAATCCCAATTTGTTGCATCCCTGCAATTGTCAGGGCCCTAAAAAGTTGGCAACAGCAAGTCTGGGAAGCTGGCTCTGTTAACTAAAGTATTACATTTTTATTTTTGTTATCAAAGAAACTGGATATATCAAAAATAATGTGTAGTGGTGTTTTTGTTGTTCAAAGAGACTGTCCTTTTAATAAATCAGTAACAAGGTATTGAAGACTCTTTGGCATACAGGGATGTTGCTGTAGATTAAATTTTGGTCTTTCCTGCTTTCTGAGTAAGACTTCAGTACTAATCAGATATTAATACAGTATTCCTAAGTGCACGTTTCCGTACTCTTAACATTTACATTTGTGTTTGGAGATATTGCATCTTAAACACAATTCCTGCACTTAATATTTTTTACAATAAATTAGTATATACACTGTCTTTATAAAAAAATTTACATAAAAATTCTTCCATTTATCTAATCTCCAATTTAGGTTCAACCACCGGTTTGTCTGCCACCCCACCTGCCTCCTTGCCTGGGTCCCTTACCAGTGTGAAAGCTTTACAGAAGTCCCCCGGACCACAACGAGAGAGGAAGTCATCCTCATCCTCAGAAGACAGGAATAGAATGGTAAGGGGCAGATCAACTATGTATTACTGCTTTTGTATTAGGCATCCTTATTCCTTCATCAAAGCCATGTAGAATTATTCTGAAGAAACTGATATTTGCTATCATATACGTTAAGCCAATAAATAAGATAACAGGACAACATTAGGCTACTTAGACAGATGTATGAATCAGTTGTAAATCACTGAGTATATACAGGTTTTCTAGATGGTATCCAAAAGATTCTATATACTTCATAGTGTGGGGTGCTGATCTCCCTGAGAGAAAAACTTTTAGAATTTTCTTACATCTCACACATTTTAGCTTCCTGATTCTAGATTTAGCCTAATCCCCTGAAAGTTACTGGGTTTTTAAAATTCACAATTTAACCATTATTTGTCTTTCAAATTCCAACCTAGTCATGAGTTTTTTGGTTTATTAATAATATCTCAATTTTACTAGTGACAACTACCAAAAATCTGACTCAGTGATGAATGCCTCCATGATAGGAAATTTATTTAGTGCACCTCTGTGCCAGAGTATAGAGGTACAGTATGTGCTCATCTTCAAAATAATCACAAACACTTAAGAGTAAAGATTAAATTGTAAATAAAATATTACTAAGTACTTACTCTGGAAATCAAATGAAAATAAATTTTGCCTAATGATAAATGACCTATTAAGGCTTCAGGTTTAGAAAGATACCCAAGTAGCCTTTAGCTGGGAAAAAACCTGTTTTAATGAAGATTACTACAGTTGCATTTCTTTTCAAAGAAAACCCTTGGTCGACGGGACTCAAGTGATGATTGGGAGATACCAGATGGGCAGATTACAGTCGGACAAAGGATAGGATCTGGATCATTTGGAACAGTCTACAAGGGAAAGTGGCATGGTATGTAATCATTGTGGTAAAGTACTGTTACCAAGCTTCATAGAGGAAGTTGTCTGGGTGTCTTTTTATTTAATTTTTCATTTAAACAAAGCAGTAGATCAAATGTGTGATATTGGAACTTCAACAAGTTAAGAAACAGATATCTTGCTAATTTTAGTGAGTAAAGTAATTATCACACTAAAGGTGAATCCTAATTACTCATGAGCATGAGGTGTCCATCTCTTATTGAATAAAGATTTCCAAAAGTATGTGTATGTGTGTTCTGATCTATGTTGCATTTCCTCATTGAGTGGTCTGTGTATACTATATACATTTTAATTTTGTTTATTAAATGGCTGTTTTTAAGGTGACGTGGCAGTGAAAATGTTGAATGTTACAGCACCCACGCCTCAGCAATTACAGGCCTTCAAGAATGAAGTAGGAGTGCTCAGGTAAGAATGTGTAAATTATCTTTTTGATGACATTAGATAATCAATATGCATTTACATAGCTTCAGGAGTTATGACTCTTGGGTATTCTATTCAGAACACTGCACTTATTCCCTTTATCATAATATTCAGAAGCAGAAATAATTAGCATTTTTCAGAAATATTTTGGACCTATTCCTAGTTTTTCCTTTCTAAAGATAAATTTGAACAGTGAGCAATTCTTGACCTGGCATCAGAAGTGTTTAAATCCTTCCATATAGTGAAAGAAGTTTAGAATACTGCGCACACCCAGGCTGTGATATTTCCTTGATGAAACCTGCATTTGTATATTAGTACATCTAAAGGCAGTCACATCATCTGGATTGTGAAATGTCCATTAGTGCTTTCATTGATTTCCAGTGAAAATTTTCTTCTACAGGAAAACCCGACATGTGAATATCCTACTTTTCATGGGTTATTCAACAAAGCCACAGTTGGCTATTGTGACTCAGTGGTGCGAGGGTTCCAGTTTGTATCACCATTTGCATATCATTGAGACCAAATTTGAGATGATCAAACTCATTGATATTGCACGACAGACTGCACAAGGCATGGAGTAAGTATTGCATCACTTGTTTGCAAATGAACTTTGAGATAATATTGAATTCTTCTTTTTCTTTTGCGCTGCACTTGAAGTGCAAAATGAAGTTAATATCGATGTGCCACGGCCAGAGTCCTATCCTGATATATCACATCATTTTATGACCGTACTGAGTTATTGCTGCTGAAGAAAAGAGTAAAATAGGCCTTCTAATGTACTACTGTTAGAAGCATGGAGATATATTATTCAACAAGGAATATTGTTCCAAGAAGTAATATTTCAGAAGGAAATAAAGGTACTTAACAAAAATTAAAGGTAATTAGATACACTTTAGTATGTCTAACTTTAGCCTAGTCAGACTGTTTATCAAAGCCCCTGTAGTTCTTGTGTTAAGAAGAGTGAAACAGTAAATTTGCAGAAATCTGAAAATCTGTATCCAGAGTATTTGATTAAAAACCAAATTCTGCAAATCCTTTAGCTATTGCCAACACTTCTATTGCAGTGGATGATCAATTCTAATATAAAACATAGAGTTTCAAGACTGAAGGAAGAATATTTATCAAAAAGATGGGATGCCAAGGTTTAATTATGAGCTCTGAGATATAGTGTTAGGTTTAAAGCAAAGGACCAAATCAGTAGTCATTATGATCTTTAACCTGAGGCTTATTAACACTGAGATTTTACCTAAAAATCCTAAAATAGCAGTAAAACAATAACTTTAGGGCTGTAATCTGTTGATTACTTTGATAATTCATATGTGTGCTGTTGTTTGTAGTTTAGAATACAATCATATTTCATGCATTCAGTGAAAAACTTGTGTTGAATTATGTACAACAGTTGTAAATATGGGATCTGCATTTTGGGATTTTGCAATCTCTACTTGCCTTCTAGTAATTTATACAGTTTTACACATTGTAGGATCCCCATCCCAGGCATCTAGCACCTTACAATAAAAAATAAAAATAAAACAATCACTCCGAATGCGCAATGAAACAGAACTCTGCAATATACCAGAGAAGGCAGATTACCTCATCAGCATTCAGGATCAGTTTCTTTACTGTTAATTTAAACATGTCAATCTCCAATTCTGATACAGATATTTGAGTTTCTAATTTAAATACTAGAATTCAGTATTTGAATAATACAGCTATTCATATCAACCTTAAAGAGCTCAGGTGATCCTGCAAGGACTGTGTGAGTAATCCTAACTCACAGGTGTAGTCCCACTGAAGTCAATAGGACAATTTGTGTAAATAAGTGTTTATTGGACCCATATTCTGTACTTCAACAAATTAAAATACTAGTAAGGTCAAGATTCACCCTCTGACTGAAAAATTATCAAAGTGACTAAAGTTAATAATAGTTCCAGTAGATAAGATTCTATGCTGAATACAGAGGTATTTTCAGTCAAGACTTGATGTCTGGGGATCACCATAAAGAAGGCTGGAAGGTGGAACTGTTCAACACAGAAGGTCATTTCAAAAGCTTTGGTTGAAATTCCTCGATGCTGGCTTCGAATGTTGAGTTAAACACAAATAAAAAACAAGGTTTCTGCAGCACAGCTGGTTATGTTATTCTTCAGCAATGCCAGATTTGACACTAGAAATCTAATTCTTTCTGCAAAACTGCTCCTGGTTTGATAGGACTATCAAGGGTAACTGAAGATTTACTACTTTGACTCTGTGCATTTTTAATATGTAAACTGTTGGTTGCTTCACTAGAATAGAGAGTGTACATTGAACTGTTGATGAATGAAACATCCTTTAGCCCATCCATCCCAAAACATTCTTTGTTTCTTTTCAGTTACTTGCACGCCAAGTCAATCATCCACAGAGACCTCAAGAGTAATAGTATCCTTTCCTAAAGATGTGACCTTGGAACATGACATGAAGCCTCTTTCTTGTGCCAGAAATGAACTTCCCAAAGTGAAAAGCAGCTCACAAGTGATTCTTTTCAGAAATGTTAGAGGAGAGTTGACATTTGGGTGGGAATGGGGTAATAGTACCAAGAGCAGAAAAGAAATACTCATTGCGCCTTATAATACGTTAACAAAGGGAAAGCAAGTTTTGTTGAAGTATCAGCATTCACTTCAGATAACCATTCATCTTATAAACATGGAAGGATCCTGACAACTCACTCACAGACTTCCACTATATCTGCTGTTTCCAGCAGCCGTTTAAGAATTTGACATTGCAATGTGATCATCTGGTCCATAGTCTGCTTAGTACTAGTCTAACCCACTAGTCCATTATAGCTATCTTTAGAGCAGAGGTTCCCAAACTTGGTTCGCAGCTTGTTCAGGGTAAGCCCCTGGCAGGCTGCGAGATGCTTTGTTTACCTGAGCATCCGCAGGTATGGCCACTCGCAGCTCCCAGTGGCTGTGGTTCGCCGTTCCCGGCCAATGGGAGCTGCTTTAGAGGATAGGACTTCACAGGCTATTTGGAATCTAGGCCTATGCGAGAACTGATCACTTGAAAATTATACTGTGTATGGATGCTACAAACTGGTACACCTAACACTGCAGGCAGAGGGTCATGTAATGTGTTCGTGCTTGATAGGAATCTGTATTGTCATTGCTTCTTTTCCTTTACATTTCCTCCGTAGATATATTCCTTCATGAAGACCTTACTGTAAAAATAGGTGATTTTGGTCTAGCCACAGTGAAATCACGATGGAGTGGGTCCCATCAGTTTGAACAATTGTCTGGGTCCATTCTATGGATGGTAAGTAAAGGGGAATGGTGTAGTCCTTTCAAATTATTTGGCTGTAGATGGCCTTTGAAACATCAGCTCCTATTTTTTCAAAAGGTTTCCAAGGTTGACCAAAGGTCTCCAAACACCATCCCTCAAGCACACAGACGTATAGAATCTGACTTAAGCTGACATGGTCAAGATCAACTAAATTAATACTTGTAACTCTTCTTTAAATACATTTTTAAAAAATCAGCAAAATCTGAAATGTTCTCACGTTTGTTTAAAAATAATTTGCTTTTAAGTTTGATATATTCAAGTGTAGCTGATGTGAAGAAACTATCATAAAGATTATCCAGATTGATTACCTCTTCAGAAGAAACTTATTTAGTTTTGTTTAGCCCAGATTTACCCTCCATCCACACCTTAAAACTTTGATGGCGGTCAGGGTTGTTTTAGCACTGTTGTAATTCCAGTTTCAGAATTGCTTCTCAGTCTGTAAAGTGTCAGTTGGCCTGTCATAGTGCAGTAATGAACTCACCCAGTTTGATAGCCAATGGATTTAGAAATCCATGTTCAGATCCACCATATTAATGCTGTAGCCCCAGCAGTTCTGGACAGAGCCATCCCTTGGATATGGCGAATCAGGGCAACAGCTCCAGGCCCCACGCTTCAGTGTGCGTGTCATGCGGGGGGGCGCTAGGCCGGCCTGGGGTGGGGGGGGAGTTAGAGGTGCCTGGGGGGCCAGGGCAGCCCAGGGGGTGGGATTACAGGTTCAGGGGACCAGGTTGGCCTGGGAGTCTAGCGGGGGCCTGGTGCCGGCAGCGGGGTTCGGGCCTGCACTCACTGGCGGGAAGCATGCGTTGTATTTTTTTTTTCTTGCTCGCCCAATGCTGCACTGGCCTTCAGTGTCCTAGCGCCGCCAGAACACGCCAGCGCCAGGCTGACCTCATCCATTGCCCTTCCACCCCAGACCCCTCTCTTTTCTGGGAGCCCCTAGCAAAAGGGGGCCCCCTGGCCCCTAGCACAGGTGCCACCATGTGACTCTCCATCTTCCCTCACCCTCCAAGCACTGGTGTCTGTTCCCCACGCTAGATTTCACCTGTATATAAAATATTAAGAGGGGCCTATACTGGCTGATTTGTCCTGAGTCCCGCACCCCCTTAGGGACGGCCCTGGTTCTAGAGCATCTGTTTTCAGCAGTGGACCTGAACAAATCCAAGTACATGTTTCCAAAGTTTCAAGATTTTAACAAATACCTCTGGTACAGCAACTAACTGAGAGAAATTGGGTAATCAGTACGGAGGAGAGAGAGAGAGCATGGAAGCCTATGTGTTTTCCTATTGAGCAGTTGGAGCCTAAAACTGAAAGACTGCATTTGCATGGCACCTCACTTGGTGTTGTTTCACTGCTTGTTTGTTCTTTTTTAAAGCAAAAGTTTTGTATTTGGTGTGTGAGATGGCAGCCTTAGGTGGTAAAATGCAGAATAATCCTCTTTCCTTTTACAGGCACCAGAAGTAATCAGGATGCAAGATAAAAACCCTTATAGCTTTCAATCAGATGTATATGCATTTGGGATTGTTCTTTATGAGCTGATGACTGGGCAGTTACCATACTCAAACATCAACAACAGGGACCAGGTAAAGAGAGCATGGGTTTGGGGAGGTTTTGATTGCACTGTCTCACTAGTCTGTTGTAGGTGTTAACTGCAATGTAGAATTTAGGCTAGTGAAATGAACGAGCTAATGTTTTTCAGCTGTCCCTTCTCAGTGTAGACTCATTTTGGCCACCTAGCATCATTCTCACACTTCTTTTAATTCTCTTCTGTTTTTCTTACTGCAAGTTTCAAATTCTGAAAACTGTGTGGCAGGAATCTGCTTAAAGAGAGAACTTGTTATTTATGGTAATCTAATTTAGTTTTAATGATCTGCAAAAAGCAGATGATCTTCCGTATATTTACATTTATCCACCTTCCTCCTTGCTGATTACTTCAAATTAACATAGGCTTGAGAAATAGTTCAGGAAAAGAACTGAGGAGGCCAACAGATTGTGTCCTATATTCAGCTCATACATTGAAAAGTGCATACATTAGTTAATTGAAATTCAGGATTTCAAGCAGCTCCCAAGGTCAGCTTAGTGAAACACATGGCTTTCCAAAGTGTGCATATCCTGGAAGAAGATTACTTAATTGTGACCAACTAATCAGTAAGTCAGGCAGTGTTGAGGGAACATAATATGCCTCCATGTAACAATGTTCAGAGACCTTACTTTCTTCATAATTTTTCAGTTTAATGTGGAAATTGGATGTGTGTGTATGTGTCATGGCCTTTAGTGAAAACTGTCTAAGGTCTGGGTGATGCCATTTGTTACATTGTTTGTGTCTCCATCCCTGTTCTTGGAGTGTCAATATTGAGAAATGCAGCCATAGCAATGTTCATCCACAGAACTTAATTTTATATGGCTATGTGACAGGGTGCTATCAGCAGCCCCCTGATCACTGACATTGCTGCAGCCTGGAGAAGGCTGAAGGCAATTACACACTTTCTGATGGGGGACTGGGAGCATCTGGGTGACAATCACTGGGTTAACAAGGTAATTGGGGAGAATATAAGGGGAGGAAACAGTCTGCAAGGGGCAGCCTAAGAGGGGCTCAGAGGGTGAGTCTGGGCTGGGCTGGGCTGGGGAGTGAGGGCTGCAGGGAAGCCTACCCTTGCTATAAGCCTGCGTTGCATGCTGTTGTTATGTAAGAGGGGAATGAATACACGCTTTGGTGAAAGATAAACAGCCTGGTATGTGTTTGTGACTGAGAAATCAACTGAACTGGCCAGGCAGTGAGGTTCACCAGATAGTGACAGAGGCGCCCTGTGACAGGCTGCTTCCATATATGTCAGAATGCTTCACAATTCATCAGCTCTTGAGTGACTCATTCGCTTTCTTGTTTCTGCATTTTACATCTTTTAAAGGAGGGGAAAATGCCAACATTCCCAGCCAGCAGACTGTTACCACTTACAAGTTGTACTTGGCCCTGTTTCATTTTAATTTTTTGACAGCTCTGACTCATGAATCAGTTTTGTCTACCTGGTGATAGATGATATGGATGCTGACTGTTGTTTTCTGAAACAAATTTTAAACCATAGGTGCAACTGATGTGTAAAATGCAGTGAAATGCCTTGAGTTTATCTTCCTCGGTCCATTGACTGAAAAGGATGTAAACAGGGTGCTGTATGTTTTGACAGTTCTAGGCCACGAAGAAAACAAACAGTTTAGCTATGACATGAAAAGTTAAGTCCAAGTTTGACAATGGGCAAAATCTATGTCACTCCTTATTGGCTCTGTGATGTAATTGAACTCTGGCATGCCTGTTTATAGATTATGCAGGCCTTAGATTAGGACTACTGTTCTTGTGATGTTCCTCTACTCGTAAAGATTTTAAAAAAAAATAAAGTCCTCAATGTTAATTAAACCCGTAATATTGAAATCAGCAAACAAAAACAAATTATCAATAATTTCAGTGTTAAATATTTCCTGTAGTCGAAAGAATGCTGTCTCCTGGATGGCAAAAAGTCTGTCTCTTTGGAGCAGAAGCCAGGGGTAGACTAGACAAGTTTTTACATTGGATACTTAGTTGGTGCTTGTGAGTTTCCAAAGATGTTGTGTGGGAGCTTCAGGCTATCTCCTAAAGGGAGGGCAGAAGCTCTTTGGGTCCAAAGTTTAAAGAAGGAGCAGTAGAATATGTTAACTTAAGCAGCCTCCATATGTAACTTGACATGTAATTGCTTTGCCTCCCATACAAGACATAAAATAATTACATTTCTTTAAATGTGAAGTCACAACACTCCTGCTAGATCCATCTGGCTAGTTATTCAGCAAAGGTCGTGTTTGTCTGTTACAGCATGAATAGATCTTTGACTAGTTTGAAGAGGTTTTTAGTATCAACGGAATGTTCAAGCTCCATTATATTTGACCTTAGCTTTACATAATAGTGTCTGCTTCATATTTCTAAAAGAAGATGCACCAGAATTTACTTTGCCTTCCCACTAGATATTTATTGAGTTGGAGTTGTGTGCTTCAGTTTTAGTCCTTTCTGGAATGCAGGCCTTCCCTGTTCAATAAATTGGTATTGAAAATGCAAGATCTATTTCCAAACAAAGCAGACCCATAGCACTCTGGCTCAGTAGAAGAGAGGCAATCTCTCCTTTCCCAATATGTTAAGAAAAAGTAGTCAGAAGAGAATCAGGAGAATTTCTGATGGAAAAGTATGGTGCCATATGTTTCTTTAATTGTCCTAAGGTGTGAATTTGCCACTGACTTCTGGATAAAATAGCACAAAATCATTAAATGGCACAGAATATTTATCCTTTAGTCCTGCAACAGAGCCATTTAGTCCTTTTATTATAACCTCTTTTGGTGTTCAAGAATTGTTCCTTATATACATTCCTGCAAATAGTATTGTCTATTAGCATTTATGGTTCCCCCTTAGTTCCTTTTTAAAAGGGGAATGGAAAAAAGAGCATAACTCCTTTTCTACTGAAATGATTTATGAAGTATATCAGCAAAGTCATTCATCTCAAATGGTGTGGAATGTACTATGCCAGATACTTCTACATATGTGCAGAGAACTACTGCTGGAATATTGACAGTTAAATATGTGTAATTCTTTCCGATTTGTTACATGGTTTTGTTTTATGAATTTTCCCTCTCCCTTTTTCTTTAAAAAGATCATTTTTATGGTGGGACGAGGATACCTGTCTCCAGATCTCAGTAAAGTGCGAAGTAACTGTCCAAAAGCCATGAAGAGGCTAATGGCAGAGTGCTTGAAGAAGAAAAGAGATGAGCGACCCCTCTTTCCACAGGTAAAAAATGTCCCCATTTTGGATTGAGGTGGCAGGTAAAAAGTAGTCTGGTGGTTCTCATCCATTATTGGGCTCAGGACCCATTTGTAGACTTAGATGGCCTGCCGTGATCCAGTAAATAGCATTGGTGCTAAAAACATCTGGCTTATGAAATATTTCTTACCCACAATATATTTACTCCTGGAGGAATTCTGCGCCATTGCGCATGTGCATATTTCATGTGCCGTGCATATTTTTTGTGTGTGCAGAAAATAGCTTCTGCCGAAAAGTTGCTGCAGTTCCTCCTTCTGCTCACCAGAGGGCTCTGTGGCGCTAGACCACAGCAGCTGCTCCTGGCAAGCTCTAGCTAAAATAGGGAAGAGAAAGAGCCTGCAATGCCTTCTTCACAGCGCCTGTCAGGCCAGGTCAGGAGACAGGAGATATGGGATGACAGACAGTGTGGGGTTGCTGGGGGGGGTCACAGACAAGTGCTCATAAGAGCTAGTTGGGGAGGACAGACTGGGGAAGAGGCTGAATGGGAGTGAAGGTGCAGGGCCATAGGAGGAAGGGAAGTGCAGGGCCACAGGGGGCGCAGGGACACATGGAGATGGGGGAAGGGGGCTGGCTGAACTGGTGCAAGGACACATGAGCAGAAGGGGAAGGGGCGCAGAGCCACAGGGGGAAGGGGGATGTCTGAGTGGGGGCACAAAGACACATGGGCACAGGAGCAGATGTGCCTGACTGTATGGGAGAGGCTAGGGCAGGGGTTGGCAACTTGCAGCTACGGAGCCACATGAGGCTCTTTGGCTGCCCCCTTGCGGGCAGCCGTTTTTTGAGGGGATGCGAGGTGCAGGCTCTGGCCGGGAGGCGCTTACCACAGGCAGCTCCCGGCTGGCAGTGCAGCAGGGTTCAGCAGGCAGCCTGCCTGCCTGTCCTGGCCCCACGCCACTCCCGAAAGTAGCTGGCTGCTGGCACGTCTCTGCGTGCCCCTTGTGGGGAGGGGGCAGTGGGTCTCTGTGTGCTGCCCGCAAGCACCACCCCTGCAACTCCCATTGGCTGGTTCCTGGCCAATGGGAGCTGTGAGTACAGTGCTGGGGGTGGGGGCAGCACGCGGAGCCGCCGCCCCTCTGCCAGGGGCACGCAGAGATGTGCCAGCAGCCAGCCGCTTCTGGGAGTGTTGTGGGGCCAGGGCAGGCAGGCAGCCTGCTGAGCGCTGCTGCGCTGTCGGCTGGGAGCAGCCTGTGGTAAGCGCCACCCAGCCAGAGCCTGCACCTCACACCCCTCCCGCACCCCAACCCCTTGCCCCAGGTCAGAACCCCCTCCTGCACCCAAACTCCCTCCCAGACCCTGCACCCACTCCTTCACCCCAATCCCCTGGTTTGTTATCAAGGAAGACTGGCACCCAGTAGAAGAGGTGGGAGGTTTGCATGAGGGGGATTCGGAGTCTGATACAAAGCCAGGGTGAGGTTCTCATAAGCACATAATCCACCACAGCAGAGGTGTAGTTATTGTGTCGTCTTGGGTATGCAATGCTCCTGGCACTCCATGATTCAGAAGGGCAGATACCACTCATCCCCCAGGGAGCACACATATTGTACAGTGACATTGCATTACTGTGACCCCCTGCCAGGATCCTGGCCTTATTCTGAGCCTCACTTGAGGGACTGTCATGTCTCTGCAGGCCCTGTAGCAAATGCATTTTAACAAACCCAAATCTGAATGCAAGTGTTTGCAGGAGAGATGGGTCCAAACTTAGTTGTATGTCAGTAACATCAGATCAGGTCCTCGTTGTGCTAGGGTGCTGAACAAATGCAGGGGTGTGCCTACATTGTAATCAGAAGCGTGATTGCAGCTCTGCTAGCTTTAATCTAGCTACCAGAGCTAAATATATCACTGAAGATGCAACAGCATGGACCCAGCATGGTTTAACACCACAGCTACATACCCAGGCTGTGGGCAGTCTGGTACAGTCCTCGCTGAAGCACCTAGATTCTAGTTGCATTAAAAGTATTGGTGAGTAGTAATAACTTTAATATGTTCAATTATTATTAGTTGATAAATTTTAACTCTATAAGTAGTCTTGCGTGTGATGCGGCTTTTGAAATATTTTGGTCAAAGACAAAAACAAAAAAATGGCTCCTCTTCTTTGAAAGGTTGCCAACCCCTGAGCGAGGGTCTGCATAGGGATGCTCCCTAACAGTCCCTCCTCTCTCTTCCATACTTTTCCCACCCATACCCAATAACCCTTCAAGTTCATACTCAGACTTCTTCCCAGCAATTACTTCCCTCTCCCTCAGCTCCTCCGTTACCCCTGACTCCCCCAAGCCTTTGCACTGCTTCTGAGGGGTGTGGGAAATACGGTTCTGTACTGTAGTTTAAATGAATTATTACTCAGAATTCTGTATTAATATGCCTAGTAAGGACATGTTTTTTCACAAACAGATTCCTGAATCTCTTTTGTTGTCTGTATTGTTACAGACATACTTGCTGACAGGTATTTTGAAATAAATGACCAAATATAATTGAAACTGGTGGGATTATATTGTGTTATTTTGACAAAATATGCAGAATTTTAAAATATTATGTGCAGAATTTTTAATGTTTTGGTGCAGAATCCCCCAGGAGTAATATAATATACACATTAATATCATAAGTACTAAATAAATGCATTGTGTATACCATAGTGATGACTCCTGTCTCAAAAGCGGGTTGCGTGTGGCTCCCTGCTCTGGGTATTGCAATCTCCAGGGTTGAGCCCTGATGGGGATCTGGCCAGGCCGAATTTGTGAGAGTGGCACTGTGGCTTGATGCATAGGGACACAGAACCACTCACTCAAATTTGGCCTGGCTCTTTCCCTGTCATCAGGATGGAAGGGTGGCTGGGCTAAACCCGATCATCACTGTGACTCCGTGCTCCAGGTCACAAAGCCCAGAACTGGGAGCCAACCCTAGCCACCCCACAGGACCAGAGCCACAGGAGCCGCTGCTGTGGGGTGAGTGTGAGGTGGGCTCTGTAACATCCTCCTTTCCCTCTGGCCTCCCACATGACTCTTTGATACATTGTTCAACCCAGTTTTGAGTAACAACTCATGGGTTAAGAAACCCCGGTCTAAGAAACACAGCTATAGTATGTACTTATTGACTGATTCAAGGTTCTCCCTTTAAACTGGGACATGAGTTCCAGCTGAAGATCGGACTAAGGCTACGTCTTCACTATCCACCTGAATCGGCGGGTAGAAATCAATCTCTCGGGGATCGAATTATCGCGTCTTGACGCGACAGTCGATCCCCGAATCAACGCTTGTACTCCACCAGCACAGGTAGGAGTAAGCGCCGTCGACGGGGGAGCCACAGAGGTCGATTTGCCGCCGTCCTCACAGGGGGTAAGTCGGCTCGGATACGTCGAATTTAGCATAGCTGAATTTGCGTATCTTAAATCGACACCCCCCCACCACCACCACCACCCCCCGTAGTGAGGACGTAGCCTAAGTAAGATTGTAAAGTTTAGCACATAGTTGGCATGTATAGTTAGCAAAGTGCAAAGAAGGCACATTCACACAGCAAGTGGATGCTGCATTAACTTCTCAGTTTTAGTACTTACTATATATTCTCTGAAATTTTTAAATCTCTGAATTACCCCCAAAACACTATAAAGGGGAATTCCAAAACTTGACCTGCCAATCCCTCTATGAGTGAAAATAACTTTGGATTCTAAACATTTTGGGCTGTATTTTTTTTTTTTTTTTTTAAGTACATGAGTTCAACACTTAAATATAAAAAGGTGAGTTCCCTCTGCAGGCTTTACAGTAGTGGTTTGAATCAAATTATTTTCCAAAGCTATGTTCGTTCCTGGTGACATCATTGATGCTGGTGCATAAACAAGGAGGTAAAAAAAAATATTGTCACCTTCGTCAGACTCACTGAAGAAGAGACAGTATATTCCTTAAGGGAAAAAGTGATGCAATTTCTCCATAGATGTTTTTTTCAGTCTCCCCAGGAAGTATAACAAAAACTTGAGTGCAAAATGTTAAACTGTTTAAAAAGTGGTGGCTTAATTGACCTTGAGTCACTCATTGTTTGTAACTCTTCAGTGTTCTGCCTTTGGCTTTGGGGTGCTGTTGCCATTCTACAGCACCAGGTTTGATCTTCTCTTTTTTTCTGCTTCTTTTAGATTCTTGCCTCCATTGAGCTTCTGGCTCGGTCATTGCCAAAAATTCACCGCAGTGCATCTGAGCCCTCATTAAACCGGGCTGGCTTCCAGACGGAGGATTTTAGTCTGTATACTTGTGCTTCTCCAAAAACACCCATCCAGGCAGGGGGATACGGTGGGTTTCCAGTACACTGAAAAGGCGTTAAAAGCATGTGCCTGTGTGAGTGCTGGTCTGTTCCCATGTGTGCATGCACAAGTGTGCGTATGTTCTGAATTCCTACCTTCTGTTCTCTTTAGAGGTGCACTGAGGGAGTAAACACTCACGTTTTAGGAATGTGGGCATTGTATGTTCCTGGCATGAAGACTGTTGCTGGAAATGGATGCCCTGGGAATTGCCAGCACAAAAGGATTAAAAGGTTATCTAAGAGAAAAGGGAAAAGTCACTTCAGACAAAACAAAAAAGCCTGTTTGGGTTACTGGGTCATACCTTGCATTTCCTTTGCTTTCTATGCCTTCTTTCCTTACTTTGCTGGTTGGGTTAGTTGTGGGCGTTGTCTTAATGTTTAAATAATCAAACGATATATTTTTTTCAATTGAATTGTCCATATCCATGAGCAACAGGTTTTAGCTTCTCAAATTAGTGGTGATATGTGAAGATGGCAAAAATTGCTTAGCTTCAAAGCTGAGCACAGCCAAAAGTTGGTGTAGTCAGCAAAGATGAGCAAACACAACACAGATTGCAAAGGAAGGCTTCGTCAGTGTGTGACTTTTATTTTTAAATGTATGGTTTAAAAGAGTACTGGTTGGAAAATCTCTTTTACCAGAGAAGGTATCTGTTTTTTTGTCTAAATGGTCTGACCAGTTCTACTTTAAAACCTTTTACAAATCTCTCATATCATTGCAACGTAGAACAAACTTCAGATGTCTGGTGTTGCTTCTGAACAGCACATGTATCACGAATAATCATCCCCGTATCCTCCAAATTAGAAGGAGCCTTATTTTAAGAAACTTGACGACTCTGGAGAACATAACCAAACATGTGTCTGCTATGCAATAATATATTAACACCCATAATAGGAAAAACTTATTTTGTAGAAACAAAGCAGTAAACTTGAAAAGTTGTTTTCAGTGGGAAATCAATATTGTACCATGAATTTCAGTTTTAAAAAATGGTTTGCTATTATTTCACTACTTTATTTTAGTTAGTAATGTTGCCGAAGTAGTCTCTTTTCTGTGGGGAGAATTTTTTACTTTTGTATAGAAGCTACTGGGTTGACTGCAAGTACCTAGCAAGGCAAACTAGAAACCCTGCTAAGATCATAATGTCAGCTCACACCCTATTTTTCTCTTTTTTTGGATTATTCATCTGGAACAGGTAAATGACAGAGTAGTCCTATCTGTTTCATGTTACACTGACCTCCAGTGGCAGACATTAAAACAGTAACATTTTCAATGTGCATTGTCATATTCCTGTCCTATTTGAACTGTGTTCTTGTATATTTTACAGTTCTTTTAAATATTAAGCTATTTACTGTGAACAGTTTCTCTCCACCAGAAACAAGATTTTGCTATTCTGGTTGGGCCTTCAAGGAAAGGAAAATATTTCCTAATGGCTTCTGGTTTATAATTCGTAGAGAAGTTTGCAGTGGTGCTGCCAGGATATCTTACTGTTAAATGTGGGGGAACAGAAAAAAGCTTTCCTGCATGCCAGACCCTGCTGTAGGAGTAGAGTGGCTAGCCATATGGTCACAGATCCTTGTAATGCAGTAGTTGGTAGCTGAGGGCTTGAAGAGGCGTGAGCAATTCCTACATTCCAGAGGCTGACAATAATCGCCTAGCCCCTCTAATAGTCACCCTGGTTCCTTTCTATCCATCTGCTGGAATAGTAATAGAACAAACCTCTCCCCCCCCCCCCCCCCTTTCGTAAGATAAGGAACTCCAATTGTAAATTGTGGTTTTATTAAGAGTTAGGTTTAGGATTAAAAGCTTTTATTTTTTTTTTTTAACATTTTTACCATTGTTTTGTCAATGTTTGGGTATTTTTAGTTCATCATGGCAGACCTATCTTAAAACCAGAGTTTAAAAGGTTTTTTTTTTTTCTCTTGCCCATGAAATTCCCTACTTCAGAGAGTGAAGAAAAGTGCCTCTTATGCTTTGGGAAAGGGCACTCAGCTGAAGGTTACAATGCCTCGCCAGAGCAAGTAGTATGGCTGCTATGCCTCTCTTGCTGTCAAAACAAGATATGATGTAGAATCCCAGGCCGAAAGGGCTTATCCTCTCCTGGTGTCAAGTATCAGGGGATAGCCGTGTTAGTCTGTATCTACAAAAACAACAAGGAGTCTGGTGGCACCAGTCAGGTTAGTCTTTAAGGTGCCACCAGACTCCTTGTTGTTTTTATCCTCTCCTGGGTTCGTCCTCTTGTAAAATTATCCTGCAAGGAACCGTCAAAATGGTTTCCCTCAGCTAAGGGTGCAGAGTAAGCAGACTCAAGAGGCCTCTTGATAAGAAAAAAAGTGCTCTGACAAGGATCCCACAGAAAGATTTTTTTTTCTGCTTCCCTGGATCTCAGAGAAAAGTAGAACTTGTTTGGATCTGGGCCAGCTGGATCAGTCATCCACATCAGGGCACCCTTCCATGTCATCGAAGTACCAGAAGCCAATAACCTTTGAAGGCTCTAATGGTGGGGCTGTCAGAGAACACAGAGCCATCATCACTGCCCAGCCCCAGTTTACTCCCTCTTACAGTCGGTCAGATCTGGTCAAGCTATTCTTGGGAGCAGTCTTTCCCTCAGTGCTGTGCAGATGAGCCTTCGATGCTGTGGAAACCACAGTTCTGGAAAAACCCAGTATCATACTCAGATATATGGGGCCCACGTTTCCTGCTATGTCTAAGCTGAGTGCAGCGGACTTCTTGGAACCAAAAAAAAAAAAAGGGGGGGGGGGTTACTTGCCATTCTGCTGCAGGTCCACCTCAAGGGGAGCCCTGTATGGGCACAGGAACATCCTTGGAGCCTCAGGTGTCAGGTTGGGAAGCTCCAAAGTTTAAATCTTACCCAGACTTCCCTCCTGAACACGCTTTGGGGATTTTTACCCTATGGTCTTCCACCACCTGTGTCAGAGGTCTCTTCAGCGAGGAGTGGTAACAAAAGACCATGGTTTCCTACTCTCCCAAAAAATCTCCTGAGAAGGTCAAGGATTTAGCAGGGATCCTTCTGCCATCTCCACCTGAATTCACTAATTTTCCTCATACGAAATCAAGTCCTCAGAAATATAACTGTCTACCTCATCCTCTGATGAGACCGTCTTAACTGCTTCCTCCTCTCCTCCAAGTAATAGCAGGGCCTTCTGTGATTCCCATCACCTATCCTGGACCTATGCAAAGAGAGAGAGGGGGGGAAAAAAAGCTCCAGAAAGTCTAATTTTGCATGGTTTCTTTGGGGTGAACCCAGTCCCTATTCTCAATCCCCAGGATTGAGTATGGGTCCTTATCCTTTCAAGATGCCTACTTCTTTATCTTTTTAAGGCAAAAGTACAGTGACTACCTTAAGTTTATGGGGGAAAACAACCTGTACAAGGTAGCAGCCTGCAGGGTATTCACCAAGTAACTAGTAGTGACTACAGCTCAACTGTGTTGACAAGATTTACAGGTGTATCTGTATCTGGATAACTGGTTCATTAGAGCCCAGTCTTACTGTGAAATAGTTTATTCCCAGTGAGACGTGCTCCTTCTTCAGATCTCTTGGTCTGAGACTAAACAAAGTGAAATCAAACTTGGTCCCTGGGCAGGCTCTAATCTTCATAGAGGCCCACCCTAAATTCTACAAGAGTTCTAGCTTGCCTATCCCAGACAGTCAGCCTAGCCATGTCCATGAGATGGTCCTGTGAGATTTTATCTGTATGCATGAGACCTGATGGAGACCTGCACCTATGTCAGCCCCCTTTGCAAGTATATAAATGTGACCCAGGTAGAGGTAGCTGCAGCTGGTGTAGAAATATTTTCATCTCGTGGATCAGATACTCACTACTGCTGTGGATACTGCCAGTGTGCATCTCGAAGGCCAGGGGATGCCCTTCTCTTAGCTTGCTTCTCAGACAGTGTTGCGTCAAATCTGGGTTAAGGAGCACATTGAGGATCTTGGAGCTGTGAATAGTCTTTGGAAACCTCAAGAGTCCAGAGTCCACATACATTTGCTAGAGCTGAAGATCCATAAGTTGGATCGCAAATCCTTTCTCCCAGAGATGAGGAGCAGCTAGTACAGACCATATGAATGTGATTTATTATATGGACATACATGGGAGAACTTGGTCGCCTTTTATTAGAGCAGTTTTTGGAAATTGTGCATTTGAAACAAAATGGGTCCATCTGCTCTGCACCTAACAAGTATGAAAATGCCTTAGCCAACTACTTGAGACAAATGGGGACCATCATAAGTGGTCATTCAAATAATCTATGGCATTTGGAAATTGAGTTGTTTGCTGAAAGTCAAAACAAGTGTCAGATGTTCTGATTGAGAGAAGGCAGAAATCCAAAAATCAGATATTTTTCTTACGTGCTGAGGGAAAAATTCTCTTACTTGTTTCCTCTCGCATCCAGAGCATTGCATAAGGTTCAGCATGACAGAACCAGACTGACCCTATTCACGCTGGGCTGGGCACAGCAGACTTGTTCTCAGAGTTTATGGCACTGTCTGAAGATCATCCATTCAGTCTTCCTCAGAGTCCAGATCTCTTGTCCCAGCAGAACAGCTGGCTAGTGAACATCTCAAGTTACTTCATATGACAGCATGTTTGGTGGGTTTCAAGAACCAGAGGTCTGTGCTTGTCAAGTCAGTCATTCTACAGATAGAGGTTGGGGGACTAGGGGTATAGATCGGCTGAGGCAAGGTTTTTATATCCTCAGCATATGAAATGTTGGGATAAGGGAATTTGCTCTTAACTGCCAACTACTGCTCAACAGAGTTCTGTGGCCGTATGGCTGGACACATGACTCTTGCAGCATGGCTGTGTGGAGCCAATGCACTTGCAGAACAAGAGCTTTTGTTGGCAAGTAGACTTTTTTTTTAATATATGTAGTCTTATCAAATTTTAGAAGAAAATTACCTTGATTATGTACCACTACAGGGCCAGCATGTTATCTGCACTAAATTTGTCAACCATTCAGTTAAGATTTATTATCTGAGATCAGGCTAGCACCTGAATGTTAATAAGGATAGACTAAAATCCGCTTGTTATAAATGTCACTTTACTAAGATGTAGATGTAGACAGACTGAAAAATGACTGACAATATTGACCTGTTTGCATCTTCTATGCATCATATCAGTCACTAGTTGAAATACTTTGACCTCCTAGCTCTGTTCTCCTGCCCATTCATATTAGTAGTTCATCTTTCATCTTCTGAAGTCCCTTAGCAACAATTAAAAACTGAACTATTAGTTGAAACAGGCACAAGATGAGTAAAGAGGGAGCAATCTCTTGTTTATAAATTAATCTTTAATCAGCCGTTTAGGAAAGTAGACTGAAAAGCAAATTAAATAGAACGTGTTTAGACAGTTTGGCCTGTTAACCTCAAAGAGGCAATATTGTAACCTTTTGTCTTTTTTCCCTTTCAAAAAAAGTACAAAAACACGAGGTCATGAGTTTTACTAAAAGATGTGGTATATATGCCAGAGAGAGGCAAGGATAACATTAAATATATTGAGTGTTTGAGAGCAAGGGTTTCATCTGTTAGGTTAAATGAGTATTAACACAGTAAACTGACCACGTGGATAAAACACTTCATTTAACAGGATTATCTTTCAGTTACATGCAATAGAGTACTGGAGCTGTCAGAGGGCATACTTTTACTTGCAAGTTGCATGTGTGTGACTTTCGCATATTACAGGGACGCTAAACCTGTTCAAGCCCCAAATTTGACTAATTTTAAAATGGTGAGACATTCTCCAGACAGTTCTCTTCCTGTGCTTCCTCCACCCCATACCTTAAATCAACAACTGTGATGCTGGAAGATTTAAAGTGAGGAAAATGAACATTGCTTTGATATAATGTCCCTACTGCTGCTCTCAGGATGAAATTCATCCTTGTAGAGGGCTAGTGCAAGGCTTATTATGCACTCTTCACATCCCAGTTAAGCCTTCAAATAAAGCTTAAATGTGGCTTAAGCAGTGCAGTGAACTTGGGCTGGCCCCTCTGCTCCTGGATAAATTTCATCCTCCAAGCTTACCACTATTCTGGTGTTCTCTTTAATGCTGATTCCCAGAAAGATATAAACAAATAGAAGTTGTATTGGATTTTTGCCAAATGAAGGATGACAAAAGTGCTACTGAAGGAATTATGTTTGAGCTTGCAAAAGGATAGTCTGGAAAAAGCTAAACATTGTGAAATGCTTTTTGCATTGTTACTACTTAAAAATAACCCCACCAATAAACAAGATACACATGGTTCTGTAGATTACAATATGCCCACTTCTTTATCCCAGTCCCCCTTATTTAGAGATCTTGGAAGCACTCCCTCACTCACTTCCCATGACACTCTCCTTCTAGTCAAGACCTTTGATTAGTTTCCCCAACTCCGACTCCCTTGTGTGTTCCTGTGTCCTTAGGGAATACCTCAGTGCATGCAATTCTGTATGAGTTATTTCTAAGAGTACTCTCTGCGCACGTTCTCCTCACATGGAGACTTTTGTTCACTCTCCTTGGTTCCTTCCTTTGTAAAGCAGGCTGTTCTACACGTTTTGAGGAACTGAGTTTCATTTTGAATTGAATTAACGTAATTCTTTTTAAATGCTACTTGTGAATATATTTCTGATTTTTCCCCCCCCCCGCGTATTCAGGGTATACATGTAAGACAATACTTGTACTTATTTTTCTTTAGACTATTTGAGCTGTTTTTCTGAAGGTGGAAGGATACCAAGATAGGGAGCAGTTGTTTGATTGGAACAGTGTACAGAATACCTTTGCTGAGCAAAACAAAGACTGTTCTGTGCATTTATCAATCATCCACTATTGGAAAAGGATTCTGAAGGTTCCTATGGACAGGTATCCTCTTGCAGGAGAGTGGCATAACTTGTCCTACCATCAGTGTGTGAACCCAGTAATGGAGACTGTAGACCAGTTTCTTTTCCTCACATTCAGTCCCCTCTAGTTAAGCACATATAGAGATCCTCCATGAAAAGCCTGCCAAAGTACAATTTATTGGTAGGGAGGAAAGGAAAGTCTTTTGGCTAAAGCACAGAATCTGGGGGCAAGAGGCTTTTGTTTTATTCTAGGCTTTGCTACAGGCTTCCTGTGGTGATCTTGGGCAACAATCTTAATCTCTGTGCCACGGCTTCATTTCTGTGAAGTGGGGATATGGATCTACCGCTCAGGGTGTTGAGGCTTAATTAAATGTGTATGTGAAGGCACTGTATAGAAGTATTATTTATTGTTAAATAATTCTAAAATGGCCATTAGAGTTGTTTCAGACCCAGGCTAGGCACCCATTGTTGTGCTTCCTGTCCTTGGTGAGTGAATGTACTTCCACCACTCTGCTTTCTGGCTCAGGAGTGAATGGATGAGCTCACATCTCAGGTTCCCATCCCACTAGATTGCTGCATTGATCTATAAACAGTTTCTGATGTACTTTAGTATTGGGTTTAATAATCAAATGGACTTTAATGCGTAACACTTAAAGACTCACGTGTAAGCACAGTAATTCTTTTGATTATTAAACCAGTTTTCAAGCAAGATAAAACTGGTTTACAGGGTGACAAACTGCCATTATTACAAATGTCACTTTTCAGCAAGTGGTACACATCTGACAGTAGGAAGCTTAGAAATGAAATTCTAAGGCAGCATTTTATTTTAAAACTCATGATGAAAAAGATTTCTTCCTGTGAATGTTCAGACCTCTGCCCTGAGCAAAATGGGCATGGCTTGCTTTTAAGAAATGTTACTTCAATGAAGTATGCTGTGAGTACACTTGATGTTCTGTCACTACAAGTATGATCTTTCTGTGCCTTAATTTTAACTGTTGCATTTTTTTTAACATCTGACATATTCAGCCTAGTGTTCAACTAGACTGCAGAAATCTCTGTCCAGCTGATAATTGAGATCACCTTTTTAAACCAAGATCTTGTCCTCCCTCTTGTCCTCCCTCTACAGGAGAATTTGCAGCGTTCAAGTAGCCACAGCGCCATGGCAGCACCTACTCTATTATTTAAGTCTTGTGTTCCTACAGTTTCTTAACATCAAAACTCTGTTCTGCTCCTCAAAACCTAAAGCAATTTAGGAAAAGATATCTGTAAGCTTAGAGCGGAGCAGAATGGAACTGCTGGTCCAACACAAGGGTGGGGGGGAATAATCTTTTTAGGAACCAGAATTCTCTGCTGCCAGTGTTTCTCCTTCAACACAAAACACCACGTGTATTCAGAGACCCGCAGTGGCTGCCTGTACCGTTGTCATCATTCCCAGGAGAGAGGAGAGGGCACGCGTGTTTTGACTTTGGTGCTCAGGCATAAGGGGATGGAACTGCTGCAGCAACTTAGGAGACTTGCTTTGGATGTCTGCCAGTTGGCTTTCTCCCTCTAACAACGAATCATCAGAGGCTGAACATCTGATGAGAGTGCTAATCAAAAGAATCATCTTCTGTTCTGATTTATTTTTTTCCTGGCATGCTTACTGATTTATGGGTCAAAATGCAGTATCCCCTTTTCATTTAAATGCAAATATCAAACATTTCAATCGATCTATGTCATTGACTTTTATCCCAGTCATATTTGATACATTGAGGGGTGGTAGATGGCTTCGGGAGAAGTTAATCTGGCGGAAAAGGGGATGCTGCACCATTTTTCAAATTTACTTTTCACTTATCCAAAAACTACCCTTGTCTTGTTTCTAATACTTTCTGGTGTGCTCAGACAGGGCATCTTTCAGAAGGGTTGGGAAGCTCCTCTCGTTGGTCCAGCAACAAACTAAAGTTAACAAAAAAAAAAAAATGTAGCAAGTTCTCAAAATATTTTTTTGTATCATCTAATTCAATGTATTTTTGAGAAATGCGATAATGGCATCTGAAGTCTGTAAAACTGCTAATACAGACTCTGGAATGGTGTATGTACCTATTTTAAAAGTTTTATTTTAAATGAGGGTGCAGGTTAATGCCAGGAACCTTACCAATGTATAAGGTTTTCATAAACAGGAAAAAATAGTTCTCAGGTTGAATTGGAAAAAAAATACAAAAGTGCTCCCCTCCCCTGAACTAGACATTCTGCAAATTGTGTTTTGGTACTTAGAGAGCTTTTTTAAAAGGATTTTTATCCTGTTAACTCAGTGTTCTCTGATAAGTGGGTGTGTAAATGTGGAGCATCTTGTCCCAATGGCAAGGTGTTAGATTTAGAAAACAATCAATTACTACAAAAAACGGTACTTGCTGGATCCACGCTGACCTTTTCTCCTCTCATTGGTTCCCTCTGTTTGATTCTCTTGTTCCCATCCCTCCATTTTCCCCTTTTCCACAGTTTGCAAACTAGGATAAAGGTGGCAGTATCCACATTAAGTTTCCCTTGTTTCCCTGCCCTCCAAGCCCAGTTCTCAAATGGTTGGTAGCTTTGTGACAAGCTACCAAATCAGAAGACAAATTCATGAAGTTCAGCACAGTGTTTACCTCTAGTAGAATATCTTGTGATGTGATCTGTTTGCAGAATTCTCCGATATGTGGTATTAAACGTAAAATATTTGTACAGAGGCAAGTCAGACCATAGTAGAAAGAAATTCAAGCTCACACGGAAGTCTTCAGAGTTCGATTAATCTCTGCCCTATCCCACTCTACATGAGGCAGGAGAATTTACGCCACTAATTGGCAGCACTATTCTTAGGTGAATAAAATCATGTGACGCATGTAAAGGAATTAAATGTGTACATACGCACATGGCGTTGGCTGAACACATTGTTTCTGCCTCACTAGGTGAGCGGGACCTTTATTGTGTACAGAAGGGTGCCCCTGGAGATCTAGGTAGCCTGTTATGTTTGTCAATTATTATTTACTGTGGTTAAGGGGTCCTGATTAATTTGAAGTGAAATATAATTGAAATACTGTGTATTCATGTTAATTCCACAAACATTAGCCAGACAGCAATAGAGAGTGACGTGAAGTTACTACAAGGATGAAGCAATTCATGTTGCTACATGAATAGAATTGATTTTATGTACAGGATGCATTTTAACGAACAAGCACAACTTTTTTCTTCTCTGCTGTGGGTCTTCAGCTGCTATTAGGTTTTTTCCTTCCTGAAATGGGCAGGAATTAAAATAATCAGTAGCAGTGTCTACTGTACTTTCCAGTGTGGAGAAGCAAGCAAAGTGAGCAGTAGTGCACAGTTAGGTGAAGTCACCATGCACCATGTTAGTGTAATGGCAGTATACAGTGCTGTCTGAGGCAGGTGACAGACCAAGGTGGAGAAAGCTAGGAACCAAGTTGTCAGCAACAGTTGAGAATTTTTACAAATATTAACTCCAAGAGAGTGAAGTCATTACTGTATCAATATTTTCCCCTCAACCTTTTTTTTTGTATTCTTATTTTTTGGCCTGTGATGTAGCTTGTAAATGTAGGGCACACTGAAAATTACATATGCTCCTAAAGAAAGGTATAGCCTAAGTATGTATTGCTAGGTTAAGAATTATCATTTCAACGTACTGGATGAAAATCCTAGTTTCCTTCTATATTTTCTTGCTGGCAGAGAAGTATTTGTTAAAATAAAACAGTAAGGAATGATTTTTATCCTTATTTTAAATGAATTTATTTTGTAATCCTTCATTACCTGTTAGTCTACAATATGCTTCTTGAGCCCACAGGAAAAGCACAAGGAAAATTGCTATCCTTGTCCATGCAAAGCACTTTATAAGTAACACATGGTCTTTGATTTCCCCCGCCCCCTGAAAAACATGTATGTTGTTTGACTGTTGTTTAGTTAAGTCTTTCAGGTTTCATTTCTATTATCTTCAAAGTTTTTTTCTCTTAAAGTACCTGTAATGCTTTATGTTTGTGTCTAGCTTCCTATCTGTATAAAGACCACCTTAATCCTCATGCAAAACTTTGGGAAAATTTGGTTTGTAAATAATTGTTTTTCTTCATTTCTTTTCCTTCAGAAATTACTAAGGACGTTTTGCATGAAAATAGGATCAGTTTTAAAGGTGCCTTGCAGGTGTTTGGTAAACAGTGAGACAGTAGCAGGGACATGTATTGAAAGCCCCAGATAGCAAGGGGGTGAAGAAAACAATGAACTCTTTTAAAAAAAATAAAATAAAATTCAGGCTCTCTGTTCACACCATACAGCTTCAGCTCATCTGATTTCCCCAGCTCAGTGCACTAGGGCATAAACCCACATGCTGGGTTTGGTAATTTTATTAAATATTTTTATACCTGTTGGGATATAAAATTATCTAGGCACTTATACTGCTTTAAGATCCAACATATCTGAGCAGCTAATAAACCTTTTCAAAACCACCACTTGAGCACCCATAGCCCAACTCCATGGAGTACATTAGCTGTGAAACACCCCTTCTTCCCCCATATACAGAAATTAGAAAATACCTGACCTATCATCTAGTCCCATCTCCCTGTCAATGCAGGATTCTTCCCACAGTATATTGTCTGGGGCATCATGGTGGCATTGAAGTCAAACAGAGTGAATGTAGGAGCCTGATTATTTTTAAGGTAATAGCATCAGTTAAATGCTGAATGTCTCTATATTCGACATAGTCCCGCCATTCTCACTTTTCACAAAACATTTGCAGGTCACTGAGTTAATCTGTTCCTGCTTGCTTTATTCCTTACCTGAAATCATCCTTTCTCACAATTGAGTTCTTTGGCAATTACTGATAATACATATTATTTTGGGTCAAATTCTGCCATCATATTTTTGTGGCTTCTACTTAAGTCAGTATATGTGCTCTTTAGAGGACATTTGGCCTACTATGACATGAAATGAATAAACAGAAGTGTGAACTGTTAACAAAGATCACATCTTTATGCAAATGTCCAGCAGTAAAAACATACTGAAGAATTGCCTCTATAGTTATATTGTGCTGTCTATGTACATGGTGCTTTACTGAACACTTTGAAGACAAGGTCCATTCCCCAAAGACACGATGATCTAATATCAGTTGAGGCATCGGTAGTTCTTGAAGGTATCTGTGTAGTGGAGGGCCGAATTAAGAGCTGAAGTGTGCAAACATTTCACACCTTTCCAGCCTGCAGGTTTTTATGGAATATATTCCCTTCTTGACTGTGAGTGCAGCATGTGTAGCACAAACTATTCAGAGTACTGTAGACAAGTATCTTTCCGTCCATTGAAACAATGTCACCAGGACGTAATATGATAGTCTAACCTTTTAGGTACATTCGAGATTCAGGTGAAAACCAGTTGCAGGACTGTCATGGCATCACTTCGAAAATACTGGATGTTTTGTCTCTCAATGGTTTGGCTTTTTTTTTCTTTATAGATACTAGTTTATCTCACACACGCACACATTTTCTTTATAGATGCAAGTTTATCTCTCGCTTTCTCTCTCTCTCTCTCTCTCACACACACACACACACACACACACACACACACTTTCTTTATACATACAAGTTTCTCTCTCACACACACACACACACACACTACCTTTTTTGGCTGCTTTATTATTTCTTATTTGGTAAATCAATGCATCAAAAACAGGTGTTGAGACAATTGGAGTACAAACATTTTGTTTGTCTTTAGGTTTTAAAGATGCTAATATAGAAGCTAGTCAGCACCATGAGAGCAGTGAATAGTAATAGTCTTAAGTGTGTGTGTGGGATGAAGGGGCAGTTTCTCAAAAATAGCAGGATGGGGATGCTGATGTGAACAAACCGAAGAAGTGAAAGTTAGTAATATTTATATAGAAAAGATGTCCAGAAACTCTCTTAAATGGTATACATGAGGCTTCCCAAAAGTTACCTTTGCAATTTGCCAAATGATCTTGTGCCTTCATGACTTAAAACAATACATATATATTAGGTGCTTTGTAACTAGAGCAGTGGCTTTGGTTTAATTCCAATGCAGTGTCTTCATATTTAGATGCAAATATGGACCTTTCACAAAAGTTAGCAGTTTTTGAGTTTGTAAATGTAAGCAAAAGCTATATGGAGGTGATGGGGAGGGGAGAATTTACAGAAATATCTGGTGTTTGTATCCAAAATGAAGTGTATACAAGACATATGCATGTCTGAGAAAATCTGCAACGTGAAGCTATTCTGCAGAAAATAAAATGAGTTGCATTTAAAAAAAAAATTAAGACTTTTTGATGCCTCCAAAAATCAAGCATCTTGTTATGGGAATGTAATATAAAGTTCTTAGGAGAGAGAAAGTCAGAATATCCAGAGCAGTGTATGAAAAGTGAGATCTAGAATAGAAGGCTGATTGTCAGTACTGGTAAGCCATGAACATCATGGTAATTTCCTGGTCTGGGGTTACGTTGTTTAATCGAATATCAGCAGGTTTCTTTAGTTCTTCCTCAGGCCTCATATTGATACACTGCTAAACCTCTACAACCCCAGCCACTGTTTAATGATCATATATCCTGTAATCACATGTTTACCTTGGGAGATGAGTATATTATCAGTTTAGGGACAAAAGATATGTTTGGATTTGATGTGTTCATATTTCAAACTTATCTTTGCTCCTGGCAGTACTTTAATACGAGTGTCATATTTCATCTGTATGTCCATAAGGAAAAGAGAATGGTCTTTGTTCTTAATGTTTTTCAAGTCCTTTCCCTGCCTTTGTTGTTGGTGGAGGACTTTGGATATAATTCTGTGTTATATAAATCAGTGCAATTAAATGCACAATTATTACAGAATATTAGACTTCTATTAACCCCTTTTTAGTTCCTTTTATAAATCAGGGTGTAATGTTTTTTAAATGTTTTACTTAAATGCCCAGGAAATATCCGGAACTTTTCTCCCTCTTCCAACCCACGCACTGAAAAACACAACTATTTCCCTATTTTGTGAAGGGGAGAGGGTAACATTGGGGAACTTTTCAACTGCCTAAGCATTTGTTTTATTATGTCATAGCAACAGTATGGTCAACCCATCCAGCTGCCCTAATAGCCTACATGTACTATCCAGTCTTTCTGTCTGGCTTATCATATCTGCAGCAATTGTAATTTAGAATAAGCCTGTATGTCATTTACTTCTGAATTAGTAAAACACAAAGCCAAGATTGTTGTTTGAGTTTTAAATAATAGTTTGTTTTGACAGATATCATTTCATTTGAGTGCTCACCCTGCTTGAACTCAATTTATTTGTTTTGTGTGTTTGGAAGTTCAGTAAAATGTTAAGACATGACGAGCAATGAACCCTATCTGGGCACAGATGTTGGGGGGATAGGGGTAAAATGGACCAAACTGGGATGGTGGGTAGTTTGGGGATAGTGGGGGTGGGTATAATTTAAATAACTTTGTCTAAAATAAAATGTAAGTGCAATAAATGTGCTTTTTATTCAAAGCTGTGAACTGTTTAAAAAAAGACATGCACATCATTCCTTCCTGAGCCTTGTTTTTCCTCCGTTTCTCCCCAAATGACTGAAACCTGGCAGTGGCCAACCTGCATGTCTTATCTAGTATCATGATTTAATATGTGCTTATCTAAACCATGCCATTAAAAAAAAATATATCTAAATCCCCCTTGGTAGGACTAACAAGGCAAATCCTGCCCCTACTTCTGCACCCCTGGAGCCTCCTTATAGTGCCAGTTTGCTATGCTTCACTTGGAAGGGCAGGCTGTGAACATCCCTTGAGGCTGGAGCACTGGCAGGGGCCCTGAGGATCTGCTGTGTCCCTCCTCTTCACAGGGGTACAGAGCCTACTCCAGCCATTGGAGTAGCCTCTCGAAGTAGGAAGATTCCTTCCTCTGCATATGACTGGCACTTGTTCTGGCTATGGGCCCCAGTGCAGGGCAGAGGATTTTTTTCCTAAGCAATTAGGAAGAGGGCCAGCAACTTCCTGCTCAGGTCCTCTATATCCCTTTTGTCAAAACAAGCATGCAGGCTGGCTCCTGTTTTCTCCTATTACTCCACCTTGTTTTGAAGGAATAGTTATACATATTTTTAATCACTTGTGTGGTACTTGCACAGTCTCTCCCTTCCTCACTCAAGATCATGCTGCTTTCCCTAAGTTAGGAAAGGTGCAGTGGTCTTTTCTCCACATGTTTCATTAAAAAGTTCATGAAAGCGTAGCACTCACTAGTTGGACCCTATGGGGAAAAGCAAGGAGGATGGCTTTTTAAAAAAAAAATTAAAGATATTGCTCCATAATACTTTGTTTATGAGCAACAAAATACTCTAATAAGGAGAGGAAAGGGAAATCATATATAGATTTGATTTTTTTACTTAGTGCAATGAAATGTACATCCCACAGTTTGAACTCTGTGCTAACTAACACAACATTCCTTTAAGCTGTATTTTTTACCACCAGAAGTTTTGTGAGGGTCTGAGTCTTCACTGTAGAAGGTCCAATCTGGTTACTTAAGAAAACAATTGTGTTAGTAGATTTCTATAGCTGCTTTTAAAAACTACAATGGAGTAATTGTTTTAAAACTTGTATTTATTTTTTAACTCATAAGAAAATGTTTATTTTCAGTTTTCTGTTACACAGACCATGGCAACTCCCATTCTTTCCCTTCCCAATGTCCCACAGTAATTGCTAATAAAAATTATTTTTCTTGCTTGTTTCCCTCCCCTCTACTTTTGTTACCCCTTCCTGCTCAAGCCCCTTCATTTGTACTTTGAAGTTTTTTCTCATGTAAATTTGTACAATGGGAAATATTGTCCAGTTTGGTTAGAGAGCATGGAGACTTAAAGAAAACATTAAAAATTTGATAGCTGAAATTGATTGAAGAAAACTTTCTGTGTAAAGTTATTTAAAGAACTCTGTATTATATAAAAGGCAAAAAGTTCTATGTACTTGATGTGAATATGAGATTACTGCTATAATAAAGATTGACTGCATGGAGAAACATCTGAGATGAGATTTATTTTTAAGGGTCCAGTCTACAAGACATTGTCCCAGATGTGTTTTAACAAGCATAGTTTTGTTATTGTGACAGCTCTGAAGTTTGATAATCAGCTCATAAGAGTGGGAGTCAGTAGAACCCAACTTTACAGGGCTAAAGGGCTGTGTCTTCCTTGTCTGTTTATTGACCTCTATTAGAGCGATATTTGCACTTTAAGAAATTTGGATTTGAATTTCCACACTGCCTTTGAGGAAATACATTAGTTAGCTTTTACATATGCACTTTTCAGCAATAGATCTCAAAGTGCTTTACTGTCTTTAATGTATTTATCCTCACACCACCACTCTGGGGTAGTGAAGTATTAACATGTTCAAGCTAGGGCAATGAGGCTAAATGATTTGATCAAGGTCACACTGGAAGACTAGTGAAGCAGGAAATTAAACCTTGGTCTCACACTTCCTAGGCTAGTGCCCAATTCCAGTTTAGACATATGCTTTGTGTCTGAGGGGTAGTAGTATCCCCTCCTGCCTGCAGCAGAAAGCTACTATGAGTTTGCTTTGCATTTTTCTACAGTTGTCAGTAGTTTTTATTTTTAAAATAGCCCACTTATTGTGGAAAGTTCTTCCTATGTTGAAATATCATTAGATGCTAGTTTTAGGTTAGGCATTAATATTATTGACATTTAAGAGGCTGTACTTCAGTTTCTCCCCCCCCCACACACACACACTTTGTAACTTTCCTAAACAAAATGAGAAGATAGTATTAGTTATACAAAACTAAGTTAACTGCTTTGTCCTCCCCTACATGAAGCCACTTTCTGAACATGGATTTGTCTGGGATTACACTTGCTGCAGAATACTATTCAGCACATCTTCAGCTGCCACCACAGTTCATTAGTGTAGCACAGACCAATTCAAAGTAAAGTTGTGAAGCAACTGCATGAACATGTTTGGCTGGAGAGTGGAAAGTATATAGAAGGTAACTTATTCAATTGCCCTTTCCTCCCCCCATACAGAGATGATTATTTTGCAAAGAGTTTCTATAGAACAGTGATTTAGTCAACAAAAGAAACAAAGCACAAGCTTGTAACTTGAGTTTTTATTTACCATATGGATTTGCTGAAACAGTTATACAAGAGCCAAAGCTTCAACTTCTCCAGAGATCCCACCACAGGGCCTGCAAGTGACAGATGGGAAGAACATTAAGAGAAACTCAGGTTGTCAGAGTCCCTCCCATATCAGTACAAGCATATGCCAATAAAACCCAAACCATCTACTAAGCCTTTTTTGGCAGGAACCTGTTTTCCCATGATAATGTTCTAGTGCAAAAAACACCTACATTAACAGCTTCAATGGTTTTTAAAGACCTTTTTAAAAGTTTGAATTCCCACCGCAAATGGAAGAAGTTTGTCTTTTAACCAGTCTTAGATGGAAACAAGGGCTTGACAGCAAATACTTTCATCTTTTTGACACTTGGGAAGGGAGGGAAGATACTTCCTTTAACTGGAGAGCTTCAAATGGGGGGGAGGTGTGTGTGTGAAGAACTAAATCAATGTCTCCATTACACTTTTAAAAGGGATAGTAACATCCTTCTTCGGTGGATCACTAGTTCTTAGCATTAGTAGAGGCAGCAGAAGGCAGTTGCTGGATGAGCATAGTACCTCCTACTAGCTTTTAGAACTCAAGTGCCCACTCAAAGATTTAACAGATGTCAGTTTACATTCCAGACAAATCCTAAAAAGGAATACAACTAAACTTTGAAGCACAATCCTGTTAGGATTAAAACTAGTCTTAGGGGCCTATGTGCATTTAGTATTAGGAATGGGATCTAGAGCCTTTCAACTCTACTTCACTGGGTACAGTAAGTTATGGCATCAGGAAACAGATGGAGAATTCAATGCAAAAAAGCTTTAGTTTATTCTTGAACTTTTATAAAAAAACCATGGTGAACAGTGGCAGAAGATACAAGATTTATCCCACTACATGAAATAGATTAAGGCTATCACAAAACTACTGAATGACTTAGTAGCAGGATAAGTGCAAATACTCCTTTGGCTAGGAATGTGAAATCTATTCTTCTGTCCAATAAAGTAGCATGTCCTCAAAACTAGATAAGGATAGTCACAAAGCATTCTAAGCTCATGTAAGTCCCAGACAATAGGGGACAATGCAAACAGCTAAGAAAAAAAAACTACCCAATTCTGTGAATCAGTACATTAACAGAGGAAAGCAAAAGGCTCCTGAAGCCTGCCAGTAAATCTTACTGGCAGATATCCCTCTTCATGTTCAGGAATACCCTGAGCATGACAAATAGGACAGTACAAACACCTAAGGACTCATCTTGAACTCGGAATCAACTGTGCTATGGGAGAATCCTGTTCTGTGTTCACTGTACATCTACATCAATTCACAGGGGTCAGAGGTTGGACATTAAGACAAGTATAGCTTATTCTAAAGATCATCTGAAAAAGGGAAAGTTTCAAGAGAACCTACACATTGGTAGCTGAGCTGTAAATCTATTCTTCATCATCAGGAGGGATCCCCAATTCCTCATCTGTCCATTCCGAAGAATCTGGGTAAGGAAAGTGACCCTTGCAGCAGAGGAAAAACATTCAATAGTTAGTGAATATTTCATTTTCTACTGAGGGTCGTGACCTCAAGTGGGATCATTCCATCAATATATGGGGGTCATAGCAATCCTGAGTGTATGGATGACACCATTTCATTAAATGGCATCCACTGCACAATGTGACCTCACACATGAGTGCAAGGTCATGTAGGATGCTATTTTGCTCTACAAAATGGTGGTCCCTCTCCAATGTGATCTCACATACACACGGTGTGTGCCGATCTTGAAAATCAAAATCCATATGGCATGACCTTACAGGTACAATGTGTGCAAGGTCAAGCTGCATGGAGGAGGCTATTTCAGGAGCAAAGCATGGGAAGCAATACATGACAAAATGGGGTCATGCAGGGAAAACGTTTGGGAACTTCTGATATACTACCCCAAGAAGAGATCCCAAATACTTGGTTAGTAACTATAATGGATGCTAGAGGCCCATTCTTTCTACAAACACAACAAATTTGGGTGCTATAACATCTATCTCCCCCTGGACTTGATGGGTTTGGGATGGCAAAGGCATTGGATTGAATGGTACTTAGGCACCTAAATCCCAGTTTTGGCTCCACTGTGATCCACAAAACTGCTGCCAAACCCTGTGGTCACCTAAACGTGCTTGTCACCTACATTTTTGGGTAAAAGTTCCCTGAACATCTAGGTTTCTGCCTCTGTGCAGGTGCACTGCTGTCTCCCTCTAGGAGTCTGGACACCTATCTCCCACCTAATCCCCACAGCGATTTGCAAACCAGCGTTAAGATAGGCATTTGGCCACTTAAGTCACATGCAGGGCCCAATCTAGTAGGCATGCCTAGAGGGCACCAAATTTCAGATGGAGGAGGAGCTGAAGGTGGTGGTGCACTCCTCCACTTTTAGACTATAGGTTAGAGCAATTGCCTAGGATGTGGGAGACACAGGTTCAATTCTCCCACCCACCCCCATCCCTCTGGACAGGGAGAAAGGATTTGAACCGAGGACTCCCACCTCTCAGGAGAGTGCTTGAACCATTTTGAGTTCAGGGATATTCTGATGTAGGGCTCCCTCCATGTCTCCTGCTGAAGCTGTACCACTGTGGATAAATGATAAAGTGACTGGAGCAAGAAGTCTAGCCCTGAATTCTCCCACCTCCCAGGCAAGTGCCAGAACCAATGGACTACACTCTCTCTCTCTCTCTGGCCCAATAACTGTTCCACTTTAGAAAAATATTTAAGTAGTCAGTGGCCCAGGAAACAAGAGAATATAAGAATGATTCTGCAGTCCAGTAGCTAGGACACCCATCTGGGAAATGGGAGACCCCAGGGCAAGCCCTCTTATTCCAATGACTGGAAATAAGGCTTACATTTTTAATAGTCAAAAATAATTAACCATGGGAACAAAATATCAAGGGTCAAGGTGGATTCTTCATCACTGGATTTTTAAAATCAAGATTGGATTTTTTCTAAAATCTGCTCTAAGAATTATTCTGGGGAAGTTCTCTGGCCTGTGCTATAATCACAATGGTTCCATCTGGCCTTGGAATCTAAGACTATGAATATCTCATTATATATCCACAGTAGCACAGCTTCAACCTGGGTCTCCCACATCCCGAGTGCTCTAACCACTGGGCTCAACTACCAGTGCTGCCACCTCCTCCTTCGGCCCATCTTGTGTGGAGTGAGGCAGCTGCTTAACTCATACTACTCCTGGGGGAATTCTGAACTACTGTGTGCATAATTAATGAGCCACACATTTTTATTTTTTTTGTGCACAAAAAAAATAAAAAAGCTTCTGCAGAAATGTTGATGCAGTTCTGCCTTTTGTCCACCAGAGGGCGCTATAGCGCTAGAGCACAGCAGCAGCTCCTGGCCAGTGAGGGAAGAGAAAGAGCCTACTTTCTTCACAGCACCTATCAGGCCAGGTCAGGAAACCGAGGCTATGAGGAGACAGACAGCATGGGATTCTAGTGGGGTCAGTCAGGGGTTTATAAGGGCTAGTGGGGGAGGACAGACTAGGGCAGGGGCTGAATGGGAGTGGAGAGATTGGGCCACAGGGGGGAAGGGGTACAGGGACACATAGGGACAGGGTATAGAGACAGTGGAGTGGCTATGTGGGGGCACAGACACATGGGGCCAGGGGAGGGGGTACAGAGCCACGTGGGACAAAGGGAGGGGTGCCTGAGTGGGGGTGGAGGGACACGGGGTGCAGGAACACATGGGGACAGAGGCAGATATGCCTGACTGAATGGGAGAGGCAAGGGGTCAGCCAGGGTCTGCATGGGGGAAGCTCCCTAACAATACCTCACTTCCCCCCGGTGCAGCGCCTCCTGCTGGTCATCCTGGAAATTAGCTCTTTTCCAGCTCTGGAATGCCCTCTGCTGGCCGGTGGCTCACCTGCCTCAGGCCCCCCCATGTCCCTCCCAGATCCGGTGCCCTTTATCTCAGAGTTCTGCCCCAGCAGTACTCCCACACTCTGGGTCTCCCCTCCCTGGGGAACCCCCAACCCTCTAAACCCACCGTGCCTCAGGGGTTACTGCCAGTCATCATCTAGCCCCCTTTCGCTGGGGCAGACTGCAGTCTGTAATGACCACTCTTCATTGGCAAGAGGTTCGGACCAGCTACCTCTGCCTAACCCCAGGCTGTATCTCTGCAGCCCCAGTACCCTGTCATAGACCTTCATCAAGGCCTTTAGCCTGGAGGTTTACAAGGCTGGAGCTCTCCAGCTCCCTTGCCCTATTCCCCAGCACTGCTCTGGTTCAGGTACTTTCCTCTCAGGCAGCTAGCCCCTCTCCCTTCAGGGCTAGAGTGAGACTCTTATAAGGGCCAGCTGGGCCCTGATTGAGCTGGCCACAGCTGTTGCTGCCTCCCCAATCAGCCTAGCATGGCTGCTTTAATCCCTGTTCTTCAGGAGTGGGGCAGCTGCCCCACCACACCCCACAAAAAACCTGTTTCATACTTTCCCCACCCATACACAACAACCCCCGCTCCCCCCCAGTTGACACCCACGCTCCTTCGCAGCAATTTACTTCTGTCTCCCTCAGCTCCTCTGTTACCCCTGACTTCCCCAGGCCATTGCACTGCCTCTGAGGGGTGCGGGAAATATAGTTCTGTACTGTAGTTTAAATGAATTATTACTCAGTGTTCTGTATTAATATGCCTAGTAAAAAATCTGTTTGTCAAAAAACATTTCCTGAATCTTTTTTGTTGTCTGTATTGTTACAGACATACTTGCTGACAAGCATTTTGAAATAAATGACCAAAAATAATTGAAACTGGTGGGATTATATGGTGTTATTTTGACAAATAAAATATACAGAATTGTAAAAGACTGTGCACAGAATTTTAAATGTTTTGGCCCAGAATTCACCCAGGCGTATCATACCCATAAGAAACAGCGTAATCACTTAAGCCCCTTGACTCCAGAAGTGGGGTTCCCATTCATGGATCACGGGGCAGAGCTAGAAGCCTCCCTCCAGCAAGACCAAACAGTCCCCCTGAGAAAGAGGTAGGACTCAACATACCATCCCCCTCCCAAGTCAGCATCGCCCCCTGGCTAACTTACACAACTCACCACCTAGCACGGGCACTTTGGCAGAAAGGTGCCCCGCCCCCCCCCCATTGTACTGGGGGCGGAGGTGCTTAACTCGGGCTTTGCGCCGCGCAGGCTGGTCCTAGGATTTTCTAGGCACCGCAGCCATCAGCACTGGAACCTCCCCGCTCACGGGCCCCTTCCCCCGCCGGGCCGGCCCCGCCCCCTCTCACCAGCACCGAGCCCGGGCTGTGCCAGAAGTGCCACAAGATCCAGAACCACATGAAGCCGCTGAGGAGCTCGCTGTGGATCACCTGCCGGCGGGTGACCTTCGGCAACTGCCGGTAGCAGGGCTCGCCCCCCTCGCTGCAAGGGAGACAAACACAGGGCCCGTCAGCGCCCGGCCTAGCCCCGCCCCCGCCGCTGCCCCCGGTTCCCGCCCCCGGCCCCCACTCACTGCCGGAGCCCGGCCGCTCGCCTCACGTCTCTGGCGCGGAGGATCCGGACCAGGCCGCCCCCGGTGCGGCCCAGAGCCCCGAGCATGACGCCACCGGCCAGGCCGAGCCGAGCCGCCCGCCGGTCCACCAATGTCACCTTCCGGTGTGGAGGCAGGAACGTGACCTCCCAACAACAGCCGCTCTGATTGGCCTGAGCCCCAGCTGGGACATACCAACTGTAACCACGGAGGGGGGGAAGAGAGACAGAAACAACCCTACCGCCTCGACCTGCGGCGGGGAGCCTTACCTGAAGTGGTGCCCTCCCGGTCCCAGTAATGCGGAGAAGCATTACCTTATGGTAAGCAAATAATTGTTACCCCCCCCTTTTTCCAGGAGTGGTAGCGGTCCAGGCGCTACCAAGTCCCGGGAGGGGGATCCGGTGAGCTGAACCCCATAATTAAGGCGGGTAAAGAGCGGAGGAAACATGGCAACTCCACAGAGCCATACATGGCCCGTCCTCCTGTAGGGGTGTGTGTGTTACCTTAGTCTGTATTAACGGACGTGCAGAAAAAGGCTCCCCACAGCGCCGGAGATGGTTCCGTCCACGGCGTCTGGTTACCAGGCAACGGGATCCTGAACTGCAGATTCCGACAGGCGAGTCGAAGCCCGGGTAAGTGAGGGGCGGAGGAAGGAGCATCCCCAGACACCCCTGCCCCGGGGGGGGGGGGCACACACCACACACACCCCGGCCTTGCCTTGGGGGCCCAGAGGGAAACGCCTACACACCCACACTGACCCCTGCCCTGTGGGGTAGAAGAGATCCACGCACACACCCGCCCTGCCCTGGGGTGGGGGGAACAAATCCCACACACACACTGACCCCTGCCCTGTGGGGTAGAAGAGACCCACACACACCTGCCCTGTGGTGGGCAGAACAGATCCCCCCCACACACACACACACCTGCCCTGCCCTGGGGTGGGGGGAACAAATCCCACACACACATCTGCCCTGGGGTGGGGGGAACAGATCCTCCCCACGCACACACTGTGCCCTGCCCTGGGGTGGGGGGAACAGATCCCCCACACACACACCCGCCCTGCCCTGGGGTGGGGGGAACAAATCCCACACACACACTGTGCCCTGCACTGGGGTGGGGGAAAGAGATCCCCCACACACACACTGTGCCCTGTCCTGGGGTGGGGGGAAGAAATTCCCACACACACACTGTGCCCTGCCCTGGGGTGGGGGGAACAGATCCCCCCCCACACACACATATTTGTGCCCTGCCCTGGGGTGGGGGGAACAGATCCCCCACACACACACCTGCCCTGCCCTGGGGTGGGGGAAAGAGATCCCCCCACACACACACTGTGCCCTGCCCTGGGGTGGGGGGAAGAAATTCCCACACACACATACCTGCTCTGCCCTGGGGTGGGGGGAAGAGACCACAGACACACACCTGTCCTGCTCGGTGGATGGAAGGGGTCAGAACCCAGAGCGCTCTATTCTCAGCATCTCACAAATATAAATACATCGAGGTCCATGCTGTTCGGGGAGTCGAAAGCAGGGCTGGGCAGTGATGGCCACCACCTTCCAGACAGAAAAGGCTCAGAGGGTGATAGGGAATTTTAGGGGAGAAAGTACCAAGCAGGGCTGGCTCCAGGCACCAGCGGAGGAAGCATGTGCCTGGGGCAGCACATGCTAAGGGGCAGCACTCCATCCATTCTTGGGGCGGCACAGTCCGAGCGGTTTGTTTGTTTTGCTTCAGCAGTTAGGGCGCCATTTATTTATTTATTGCTTGGGACAGCAAAAATGGTAGAGCTGGCCCTGGTACCAAGCATAGGCATGGAGGAGAAGGTTGGATTGCCAGACCCAAATATTCACAAATCATTACTCAGGCCCCCCAAAATCATGAGATTGACTTAAAAATCAAGAGATTTAAAGAAAAATAATACATTTTTGGTAATTTTTATTTTCTTTCTGATGTTTGAATCTCTAGGTCACACTCAGGTGACATTTTCAAGCCCGAGGGCTAGAAACTTAGTTTTATTTTTTAAATGAAAGCTGAGAGACTCCTGTAAGCACATGATTCCAGGAACTGGAACTTTAAGAAAAACACCATGTAGTGTTTCAAAGTAGCAGCCGTGTTAATCTGTATCCGCAAAAAGAACAGGAGTACTTGTGGCACCTTAGAGACTAACAAATTTATTTCAGCATAAGCTTTCGTGGGCTACAGCTCACTTCTTCAGATGCATAGAGTGAAACACACAGACAGAAGATATTTATACATGCAGAGAACATGAAAAGGTGGAAGTACGCATACCAATTGTAAGAGGCCAATCAATTGAGATGAGCTATCAGTAGCAGCAGAAGAAAAAACTTTGAAGTGATAATCGAGATGACCCATAGAAGGTGTGAGGAGAACTTAACATGGGGGAAAAAAAATTCAATTAGTGTAATGACCCAACCACGTAGTGTGAATCTCATGATAAAATCATGAGAGTTGGCAACAATTCTGCAATTAACAAAGTATTAAAATGCTGGAAACCAGCACATCTTTCCCTAAACTAAGTTCCCTGCTGGTTCTATTAGCCCATGCAGCTAAACTAGTGATAGCACCAATGGGAATTGTTTTTAAAAGGCTTTATCTGCATGAGAGAGTGATAAGTTAACTGTAATATCCCTGAGTTAATGGGAAGTGACGTTGCATCCACACACAAATTGATGCTACAGCTGATGTCTGCTGGCCAACAGTCTGTGAAAATTACTCTCTACAAGTTCTAAGGGTGATGCTGTAGTTGGTGCAAGCTCATTCATCTGAGTGTCTACATGATGCATCCTGCTACTAGGATCAGATGCTGTAGTGTAGACAAAGCTTTGGGTGTGTGTTTTTAAAGCAGTTGGAGAACTATGGGAAAGTAAACACACTGAGTGACATATGACTGCTAATTTAGCACAGATATTGGGAATAGATTGGATTCACCTTGTACCACAAGCCCTTTGTAAAGTCAGTTTTAAGAAGCTTTTCATAAATGGTCTGTTTGTTTTGCAGCTGGTTGTCTTCGTGCTTTGGCCATGTCGGTGCTTTCTCATCCCTGCTGTGCCACCTTACCTTTGTTTGGTGATCTCCAAGACCAGAATGTCACCTTTGTGGTCAGTATGTTGGAAGGCATGTCCTCCAAGCAGGATTTTCTGAAGGAGCATCTCATAAAGACTCTCTTTTCGATGGCCAACAGTCCAACAGAGTCCACATTCAACATCATAAGTTTTGCCAGCAAGGTAATGCCAACACAGCCATTGCTGGGCAAAGGGTTAAGATTTTATAAGAAAGGTGACATCAATGGAAACAATGCTTATCATTGTTGCTGTGTTTGAATTATAGCAATTAACTAGTGTAATCTCTGCCAGGTGAGGTGGCTGTAACAAGTTAATGGTCCCCAGTGGGGTGAAATAAGTATAATGGGGTTGGAAAATGCCTAGCAGATTACCCAGTCTCTCTCCCTGCCAGCATAGGGTTATTCCTCATAGTATAATTTCTTGTGTTTTGAGTACTTGGTTCCACAGCTGGCCTGGGTATATCCTGCTCCTGTTTGAGAGCTGACAGTTGTGGCAGTGTCAAATAAAGGAATTCTAACATCAAGTGTGATGGTTGGTCCACACATTTTCATGGTAATACTCCAAAATCTGGAAGAGCATTCTCATGCAGTAGCAATGTTGGCTTCTGAGCTCTTCGAACAAATGGAAAGGGATGGGATTTGCTGGTAGATGCCTTGGGATCTTTCATGCATGCTTCCTTACACTTGCTTCCTTATTGCCTGGTCCTCATCATCCCTTTCGCACTTTGCCCATCCATGTGGTCCTCTTCTAGAATAGTGAAAGATGATTTTCCTGCTGCCCTATCACCATATCTTCCTTTAGTTGAGGGAACATGGAACCCATCTCTCTGACATCTTCTCTTGGATGTTTCACCAACGATTTAAGCTTAATATAGCCAAAACTGAACTTCTGACCTCTCTTCCCACTATCTGTCACTATTGTTAACAGTACCATCCTTCCTGTCATTCCAGCACCATAATGTGATATGATCTTTGACTCTTCCTTCTCTCTAGCCCAACACAGCCAGGACATGTCCAAAACTTGCTGTTTTTCCCTTCATAACATCACTAAGATTTGGTCTTTTCTCTCTGTCCATGACTGAAATAACTCTAGAACAGAGGGAGTTAGAGTAATCTAGCGTATTGATTAAAATCAGTCAACTCACAGTTACCATACTGAGTTATACAGATGGTACACAGAAAAACATGAGGCGGAGGTAGACCGCAATAAACTTGGGCTTTGGAATCTGTGATTACACAGAGAGTCTCATAAGACACCATCATAAGACTGACATTCCTTTTCATTTTTAACCAGGGAAATTTCTGTCTTTCTACCACAGCCCTTGATGGGTGATAAATTCATTGTATGCTCCTTCCATCTTCCTCCAAAGAAATCCTCTACAACCCTGTTGGGAGCCTCAAAACTCCCCTCACCCTTAAAGTCCATAGAATGGCACCCCGGTTTCTTCTCCAGAAAGTTTAGAGCCCATCAGATCTTAACTGACTAGAGCAATTGTATTGCAAGATGTGAGAAACTCCCTTCTCCATCCCAGAGGATGAGCAGGCTGAGAATCAAGTCCCGGATCTCACATATGTCAGACCATTTACCAAAATATCAACTAGCTAACCCATTTCTCAGTTCTATCAATTTTTAAAAAAATTCTGTGTTATAAAATATTTGCTTAATAGATGTTTATTGTGTTTGGTTACAAATTTTGGCTTTTGTACAGGTGGTAAAATGGTGCACTAGTTTGGTCAAATGTTCGCTCAGTAACATCATTGAAGCAACTGCCTGGATTAGAGCTCTGCAGTGTGGGAATGGCGCAGATGCTGTGAGTGCTTTGGCTATGGCATTTGAAGATCCCACCTGCCAGGTGGTATACTTGGTCACTGATGCACTCTCTGAGAGTGCTTCAGAGGAAATCTGTAGCCTTCTTGCAGAGACTGGCGAGGAACGCCCAGTGCACACTGTGTACTTGGTAGAAAAGCCAGGTGACTGTGAAAGCAGCACACAAAAAGAAATGGAGAAAGTAGCCAAACGGTCTGGAGGATCCTTTCAGGTGATCACCCTGCACCCTTCTAGAGCTTCAGAAGAGGTAAGTCAATAACAGCAGTTTTAGATTAAATGCATTTTTGGTAATCCCAGTCCACATAAGCAAAATTTCACAAAACCAGAGCTAGGGCAGAGGAAAATTTTTCTCTAGAAAGGTGGCCAGTACATATTTTGTCTGGCTACCTGCAAACAGAGCTTCCTGTGAATAAAAAAAGGAAATACATTCAGAATCTCTGTTAAAGATTATGTCAGAAATTTGAATAATAAATAATAATAATTAATGGAGATAACCCATCTCTTAGAACTGGAAGGGACCTTGAAAGGTCATTGAGTCCAGCCCCCTGCCTTCACTAGTAGGACCAAGTACTGATTTTGCTCCAGATCCCCAAGTGGCCCCCTCAATGATTGAACTCACAACCCTGGGTTTAGGAGGCCAATGCTCAAACCACTGAGCTATCTCTCCCCCCCCCTGTGAAGATTGCACATGCACACAGTTGTTCTGAGTACTCTCTCCCTTTCTGTAGCACTCACAGCTTTAGACTCATACTTGGGAGTGTAGTGCATGCAGTATGCTCTACCTCAGGGGGAAAGGAGCATCTCATACTGCTCTTGAACAACAATACCTGAGACCAGTATTAGGGTTCAAATTTAGATATACATAGGTGCAAACCTGAATTTGGCCTCTGAAGTGGTGCAGATAGGCTTTCAAATGAACTGATTTCAGCTTTCGAAAGGAGAGACCGTGGTATCGGGGAAGGAAATGGAGATCCTGGAGGAAGCCCTTGCAAAGAAAGTATACCTTACTCCTGCCAATTCATTTCACATTTACCATGCTAGCTGTTTGTGCAGCAGTGATGGCTACAGTAGGTCCAAATATCTTTTTAGACATCCCATTGCTATTTGGATCACCGTCAGCAGGTAACATTGAATATTGTCCTTCTAAAAAAATAACAGTACTGTTAAGCAGTGCATTTAGTAAGCAAAATATTAATAACACTTAGCATTTGTCTAGCATAGGTTTTCACAGATTTTTTTCACAGTGTGGACCACATCTTAATAAAAGGGTTATGTAGGGTACTTGGACACTGACTAAAGAAACAGATGATGATTTAGCTACCACATGTTCACAGCTTTGGTTTATTTTGTATTTATTTTCTAGTCTCTTAATGTTCCTCCTTTTAAACCTTTAGATTGCTTGAAATGGCAGAAATCAACTATAGCACGCTTATAAGAGCTCATATACATTGAGGGGTGTGGTTAAGAAACAAGGTAGATTGCTGAATTTTGTTTGAGTGTGAATTGAAGCTTTAACTATAAAATAACTGGTTTATGGGTTTATGGCTTCATTCAGAAATTAGTTTAATTTTCTGCTTCTCTTCCCTGTTTTCCAGGTAAACCCAGGATGCACCTCAAGCATCCACTGTTGCAATGCTATCAGTAAATACCCCTCTTGTTCTCTGCTGATGGGTATTCCCAAAGCACAGTAAGTCCAAAATGTGGAGCATGGGAGTGCCAGAATCATTAGCGTAGTAGCTCAATTTGATAACCCAGTGATGGAAACAACTGGGAAACCACCCCAGTTTTGGGTGGATTTTCTTTGGCTTTAATTTTCATAAATTGAAGAAATCTGCATTATCTACTGTGAGAATCTTCATCCCTTCCTAGAACATACCACTATCCTGTTTCCACAGCTTTCCTGTGTACGTCTGTGCAAATTCCCCTACTATACCTCTGACAACCTTGACAAAGAGAGATTTAATGGACTGGTCCCCAGAGGCTCCCCATTTGCTGAGAGGGGCCCGAGTCCTGGCTAGGAGAGAGACTGATGGATATTATTATCTGGGCCACATTGCACAAGAGGTGAAGGTAAGTCTTTAATGTAAATGATGGTTGTAAATGATTCCTCCTTGGGTCACATGTGATGTTTCTCCCTATTCCTCACCTGGGGCTTCGCTAGGGTGGGTCTCCTTTGGCTACCCCATCTCTCTCTCTCTCTTGCTGGATGGGTATCAAGCTGTCCTGCCCTCCCGGAAGGACTCTTGCCCCCTCCCCCCCGACTCCGCCCCCTCTATCCCCCATTGGCTCCCTCAAATCCCCGCCCTGGCCCCACCTCTTCCCCATGCATGTGGCAGTCCTCCTCCCTTCCAGGCTTGCTGCTGTAATGGTGGGGCAAGCCTGGAGGGAGGGGGTAGTGGCCGGCTTCCAGTTCCTGGAGCTGGTGAGTAGGGGGACTGGGCGGGCAAGGGGGGCTGGCCAGGGGGCTGCTCCCCCAGAAGGTAGAGGGGGGGTCCCGGACCCCAGCAGCAGCAGGGGAGAGCGGCTCGGGGCCGCACGAGTGGCCATGTAAAGTTTATCGGCTTGGACGGGACCCCGGCCGGCTCCCCGCCCCGCGCCAGCATGTCACACCGGCCGCCACAGGCCAGGTAAGGATCCGAGTCGCCCCTTCCCGCCTCGTCCTGGCTCCTCAGCTGAGCCCCCCCATCACCCTCCTGGGGGAGCAGCCCCCTTGCCAGCCCCCCTTGCCCGCCCGGTGCCCCTACTCACAAGCCGCAGGAACTGGAAGCCGGCCACCACCCCCTTCCTCCAGGTTTGCCCCGCCATTCCAGCAGCAAGCCTGGGAGGGAGGAGGAATGCCGCTCAGCTGAGGAGTCGGGGGGCGGGGGACTCGGTTCCTTACCTGGCCTGCAGCGGCCGGCAAGACATGCTGACACAGGGCGGGGACACTACCCCCCTACAGGGCAGGGCGAGGAGCCGGCCGGGGTCCCCCCCCAGCTGATAAACTTTATGTGCCCACTCGCGCGGCCCTGAGCCGCTCTCCCCCGCCGCTGCCGGGGTCCGGAGCCCCGCACCTCTCGCTCCAGCGGCTCCTTCCCCGTGGGGCGGCGGGACGTGCCGCATGTGCCCTGGTGGGGTGGGGGGGGGGGGGGGGGGGCAGCAGCCACGATGCGGTCGGCACCTGCAAAACAGCTTTTTTTTTTGCTCCGGCCCCCCCCCCTCTGCATGTCCCGATATCCCCCCTTCTCCCCCCCCCCCGCGTCCCGATATTTCCTGTCAGTGATCTGGTCACCCTATAGTCAGGTTACTCTCAGTCCCAAAGAACCAGTCACTTGCCCTAGGTCAATTGCACTTTAGATCTCACACCAAAGACGACACTTGCAGCCAATCCTATAACAAACTATCTAAAGATTTATTATATAGGAAAAGGAAACAAGAGTTATTTACAAGGTTAAAGCAGGTAAGCATATATACACACAAATGAGTTCCAATCTTAAGTTTTAAAAAGTAATAGAAGCTTCCATAATAAGCAAGCTCTATATGGCCTTTAGGGATAACCCAGGCTAAGCACTGAGGATCTTTTGCTTATGCTTAGTAATTCTTGCCACTCAGAGTCCAAGCAATATAAAGATACAGTTCCTCCCTGTTATGGCATTTTATTTGCTTCTTCTTCACATGTTTTGAGCTGAAAACTCAGCTGATGAAAGGAAATCACTTGCATGACTCCTTTTCATCAGAGAGAGGAGAGCAATCAACAAACTCTTTTATCCTCTCTGATGTTTCACAATAGTTCACCTGGGCCTTTCTTTTGAGACAGGACATAACATCTTCTTTTGGAGATCAGCACTTTTACACTAATTAATGTCTCCTGTCTGGTGACTTACACAGTCACAGAGACTTATAATACAAATGCTTAAATATTACCTTACAATATGGGATACAGATGTTAGAAGGGAGATTAATACATGCAGCAGCTTACAAGCATTCAATAAAGTCTAAACACTAAGCACATTTTTATAATTCTAACGCCTGTTTACACACAGGTGAGCCAGAATGGTTCCAGTAATGTATTTGTTAGTGTTCCGCTGAGGCTTGAGGTCCTTGGCATAAGCTGGTATCTGGGGTTTCCTAATTATGTTGTTCTTTGCTTTTCAATGACTCTTAGCTGTTTACAGCAAGGAGCCCTGCAATCAGAAGGACACACATTTTTGGTGAATGCCACAAGTTGTCATTCAGAGCCAGTCACAGCCAGCAAGTCTTTTATATCGCCTTCACCCAGCTCCATCCAAGCTGGCAGGAAAGTCTAGCAGCTAAATAACGCTTGCCAAAAAAATGAACAAACTAAAAAGGCCCCTCTCCTGGATCCCTTCCTCCACACGCATCTCTGCTGGGGTGGGTTTTTTCGACTCCCCTCTCTCTTAGTGGCGGCCTCTGTTGTTCCCTGGGTCTCTATTTGCAGCAGATCACCTGCCATGGGGTGGCCTGGCTCCCAAGACTTCCCCTTCTGGGGGAGTATGCCACAAGGGCCAGAATATGCCATTACAGTGCTCTTTGTTCAGAGGGCCTGGCCTTTGTATAACAAAAGTGGACAAAAATGCTTTTGTTATGGAGCCAATCTCTGTAGTTATCAACTAAAGACAGGTTTTCTGAAGAAGGGAATGCTTACTGAAGAATTCCATTGGTATGAATTGTGTTTGGTTTTTAAGATGACATAATCTCAGGCCTCCTTGGCTTTCTTCTCATTGGAAATGTGCAATCAGCAACCTTTTATGGTCAACTGAGTATTTCATAGCCATACAAGGAAAAGCTGGGTAAAGAACCAGGGTTTGAGCTAAGGATCACTTAAATTAAACAAATGTGACTATTGCAAAGCGTTGATAGCATTCGAATGTGCAATCACTCTCCATATGAAATCCCCAATACAGTTAATATAAGTCATTGTTTTGTGAGGGAAAAGGAAGATGTTATCAAAGCCCTTCAGAGATTATTTTATCTGGGCCAGTGGAAATCAAACATTTTGCAAGATGATGTGTCTGAGTTCAGGATGAGGATACTAGGGGGCAGGCTGGCTGAAATAGCTGCTCTATATCACCATTGTTAACTCTGTGACCTACCCCAATAGTGGAAAAGACCATGCCCTCTCTCGTTTTAATCAGCAGGGAAACCGACTGTTTTGGGGAAAACAGGAGAAAAGGATGTTGGCTTCTTGGCACTTGTAGAATTTAACATTGACCTTTCCCAACAATTTGCCACTTGTGGAACAGAGGAACTATCTGAATTACTCCCCACTCCTATAGTGGATGCTCAAATTAAAGCAGTAAAAATTATGGCATTGGGAGCATTTTACCATTTTATTTTCCCCTTTATTACTATGTAACTGAACAGGCAGCCAAAAGCAGTCTGTCTTGGCTACCCTTTTTCCACCGACTGGGGTGATAGAGGTCTTCCTTAGCATGGCAGTTGTGCTGCTTATCCCCAGTGAACACATTACTTGCAAGATCCAAGAATGAAGGAAGGGGAGGGCTTTACCTGGCAATCCGCTATGGTCTTCAAGCTCTTTAACTACCCTTAAAGACAAACGTGGACAGAACAGAGTAAAAAAATGAGTGTTCTAGGTTCAATGGATTCTCTGACCATGTGCTATTTCTTGGAATTTCTGCCAGTTCCCTCTCCCTAGTGTTAGCAGCCCCTAGCCCCTGTGTTTGGCCATTTGTGGGACTCACCTTGCATACTGCATGGTTTAATCCTGCAGGGCTCCAGGGAACGTTTTTTAATCGAGTTTGAGAGAAGTCGGTTGCTGAAAGGCAAGGTACAGTTTCGTATGCAAGAAACACCGCTCTATGACATTATCCACTATGAAGATGCCAGGCGACAGCCACTAGCTCCAGGAGACAGAGTCTTGGCACCATGGGAGGCTAAAGGTGAACGATATGGCCCAGGCACTGTACTAAAAGCTGCAGAGAGCAGTGAAGCACAGTTAGGTACAGTACATTTTTTCCTATTGTTATTTATATTGGAGTAGCACCTTGAAGTGTGCTAGAAACTGTACAGAGAGGAAAGCAGTGTCTGCCACAAGGAGCATACAATCTGTAATTTGCTTTCCCTCTTCCTCCCTTCTCTTTTCCTTTCAGTGCGGCTAAGTAACCTTTTCCTGTTCAGTGCCAGAATCTAGTGCTGCTCCATGAATCAAGCTGTAGGGCTGCTTTATGAATGGGGACTTCGAAAGCATTTAATCTGTTGTGGAGCCAGGTGATACCACTTCTAACATAAAGAGAAAAAAAAGTTCTGGGGCCTCTTAGGTACCCAGATGATTTAGGCTACTCTCCAGATGCATATTGGGTGAAATCCTGGCCTCACTGAAGTCAGTGGGAGTTTTGTATTGACTTCAGTGAAGACGGGATTTTACCCATTGTCTTCTCAGTAAGTTTGAAAGAGATGAGTGTGAATCCTAAATATATAAAGCAAAACCACTTTTAAATGGTTACAAAATCTTTCCCTGCTTTCTATAGTACAAGATCTTGTTTCATCTCCAAGTCTCCAAGAGGTCAATCAGGCATGTTTTTGGCATGCTTCTAAAGTACTGTTTGTCATTTATTTCTATTTGTAGCCAATGAAAACAGCGGAGTGCTGGTGAATTTCTGGAATGGTCAGACTAAGAAGGTGTCCTCTGATTTAGCTCTAAGGATCCCTCTGCCCCTGAGTGAACGCATCATCCTGGAACTTCAGATGCCATTAGTAGCCAGGCAAATGTTGGTGGACTCAAGCTCAGACTATCCCTACATTGTGACACCTGGTTACAGAGCTTCAGGGCATGGCAGACAGGATCACCTAGATCCAGTTTGCTGGCAGGGTTCCACACAGATTCAGTCATGTCCTAACTGCAGCTCTGGATGTTCCTCACTTTGCCATTGCTGCCTTGGAGCCTGGGTGCCCATCAGGCCCACAGTGAACAGAGCACAACCAGAAGATGTCCTGATCCCAGGAACAAGCCTGACCAAAGAAGAGCTGAGCAGGAAGATAGAAGAACAGCTGTCTAAAGGGAGAGTCCCCATTTCAGAAAGGGTCTTCAAAGAGGAAGATAAAAAGGAAAAGAAGAAAGAAAATGTCCCTAAAGATTTAGGATCCTGTGTGGAGATAGGAAACAAGGTTACAGAACCCAAGAAGGTAGAGAGTGCTTCATACACACTATGGTATTACAATATCCTTTGCTATAGCTGCAGTAATATCCATGATTCTGTTTTCTGTGGCAAAAAAATTATTAGAAATACTGGACTAGATTATCATGTATACCTGAGTTCTGCTAAGGATGGGGAAATCATAGATGGCTTTCTACCACTTTTCTGAGCCTTTGATCCAGGGAATAGCTGGGGTCTCATTCATTCTCTGGCACTGGCTGGAATAGACTCCTAGTGGCTACTCCACCTGTTCAGGATCACTGGAGCACAACACAATCTAGCCACATCTCATCCTGACTTGGCATGCCCCCTTTACAGTGTGGGTACGGGCAGGAGAGGGTGTCACTAAGATGGTTTTGTACCACTCAGTACAGAAGGAATCCCTATTCACCCTGTTAAGGCAGCTCCATCCATGACACAAAGGAGATAGGACTAAGACTGAGGATCTGGCCTATATTGCTTCCACACTTAGGTATTTTTGGCATGTTTATTGTTTCATGGACATGTTGACTATTGGTTCCAAAGTAACTTGTATGTTTCACTCTTAACATTTGATTTGCTTGGTTATTGTTGTTCTGCATTAATATATGAAATAATACAGTGTTAAATGCACATACAAAGATAACATTTATTGCATCAGATGTCTGTACAATTAATTAGCAGCATACCTAACTGGCCATATGTAAATCATGGTAATTGCTTGTACAGATGTAGGCATTTTTGTGCACACTAATGAGTCTCTTTGGCTTTAACAAATTTGGTCCCCCAAAGATTTTTAAACCAAAGATCAGAATAAAGATTTTTTTTTTATACACAAGCACTTTGTAATACTAAACAGTCCTTCAGAATTTGGGGGTTTTATTTTATTTGCTTTGTTTGTAGTTTATGACTCCTTGGGCTGAGTGTTAAAGGCAGATCCTCAATTAGTATAAATTGTCAGAGCTCCATTCATAGATTAATACATTTTCAGTCCAGAAGGGACCATTATGATCATCTAGTTGAACTTCCTTCATAAAACAAGCCAGAGAACCTCACTCAGTAACTTGAAATCACTGGAGTTATGACAATTTATACAACTGAGGATCTCCCCCATAAGATTTTTCAATTTAATAATGAATGCATTTCTTCCTTTTCTGTTTAATTTGATGCTCATGGGAGGGAAGGCTATCAGCTAGAATGAGGCCTAGTTCATGCAGGTACTGTGCAAGCTTCTTCGTATGGCTCTCCAGAGAACCACAATTCTGATTTACCTCACCTCCTTCTAGTGTGTGTCTGCCAATGCACCTTATTCCTGGCCTGTTACTCCAATTTTGGGTCCCTTTAATGCAGAAACATTGTCAGTTGTGGGGTAGCTTTTAGCTGCAGACAAACCTAAGAAATAGGCAGAAACTCCTATGTTTAAAGGCTTCACTTATTCCTTGAATAAAGAAACCAGTTTTATTTTCCTTCTGAAACCCCAATTTCAAGAAGAAGTTTGGATTGCTTGTGTCCACGTCAAAATGACAGTAAAGTTAGTCACCACTGTGTCAGCAATGACAGCTCTTCCTCTCCAAGCAATGTTTCCCTACAGCTGACGGCTCGTCAGTCATTCAAGTAGTATCAGCCAGGGTTAGTTTACACTAACGATGGGATTAGTGCAGTAATGGCAAGATCATACAGTAGCTTATTTTGTAACTTCATGTTACTGACACATTCTACTCCCCAATGGCTCAGCATTTTGATAGTTTCCTGTTGTTTCCAGAGCCCTCAGAAGGAGATGACTTCAACACGTTTGATGGGAGGTGCTCGTGCCATGGTAGATATTGCTGTGCACCCAGATACCTGCCTAACGGAGCCAATGCACGATGACAAAGAAGAGAGCAGACACTATGGGGCTGATCCCGACTCTCTTCTGAAGAATGAACCTGGTATTGATATTGTTATCAACTAGCTGTTTCATACAAGCCTAGGACATGCCATACTAGATGAGAGCATTGGTTCTTCCTGTCTGGTCTCTTGTCATTCTTGGTGCCTTAAAGGAAGATGAAAAAAAACCATAATGCATCTGGTCAATCATGCTCTGGTATGTGTAGGCACTAGTGGTTGTGCACTATGGTGATTTACTTATCTTCCTCTGAAACATGAACAGTTTCTTTTGGACTCCTGCGGCTGCCACCTTCCCTGAAGTAAGATCTTTGATTGCCCCTGTCTTAGCATGCACTACAAATGTTATTAGTCCTAAAACTATCCTACCCTTTTAAAAATCTGACTGTAGTATTTGACTGGACTGCCTGTGGCAAAGGATTTCACAAGTTGACTATAATCTGTGTGAAGAAATACATACTCTTCTTTGTTCTGCTCTTTAATTGCACTTTAATTTAAGAGATTACTGCTCTTTAATTGCACTGGGTAACCCCTTGTTCTAGTATTATAAAAAAGGTTCATAGTCTAAAACATCTTTTAATTAAGTCCCCTTTAACCAATGCCTTCCTCATTTAAGAGAGATCTGTGAGATGTGCAGGCAACTGGGAGTGGATTCCAAAGGCCAAAAGCCTCCTCCAGCCGCACCACCTATTTAGTGCCATTGTCCCATTCCCTATCCTGCCTCCTACGTGGAGAGGCTGAAGCTGGTATAGCAGAGGTGCACATTTCCTCACAGCCAGTAACCTACAGTAACTCCTACTGAGAGAGGCTCAGTAGATGTGAGCACAGTCAACGCTTCATCCCAGTTACTGGGTAAAAACTCCTCCTTGTCTATGTTGGCAAGATTATTTTTGAAAGTGGTGACTGTCCTGTGGTCACTAAAATGCTCTCACTTCCTTGGGGAGAAATGTTAGTACTTACTGGTAATAGAAAGGTCTTGCTTGAATGCATTTTACATTAACACACTTTTCTTTCTATCTGTTCACCATTTTATCAGGTGTCCATCACCTGTTATATCTCTAATTTGTCTGAAAGCTCTTTTTCAGTCCAGCATGATAGACGCTCCAGCCCAGCATCCCCCAAGGAACCCTCCCGTGAAAGCACAAGCTTTCAGCACTTCCAGTCTCCAAGCTATGTTTGACCGAGTGGATCAATCACTGAAGAAAGACCGCTTGACCATTGAATCAGTTCTGCGTATACAGAGACCCCACAGTGCTCCGAGTACACAGGTTAAGAGCACACAACATTTTCTAGGAAGAATAAAGCAAACATTTGTTATTGCTGACCCAATGCCTGGTCAAAAGCCTATTTAAATCAGTTGAATAGATTCATGATTGGCTTGTGCCACAAAGTTCTTTTTGTCAATTTCCCGAAAGGTTATTTTCATATGGGCCTAATTAGAAGTAAGGAAGTCTGATCTCTGATTGGCTAAATGTCAGGAGAATGAGTTGACTACTGGACACTGGCTCAAATTCTCCAGTGCACCAACTCCCATTATCCTTGGCCATCTCTATGCCAGCATAAATTAGACAGTCTGAGGGCTGCTCTAATTTATGTTGATTGTCAAGAGGACAGGGATACCTGGCCAAACCCCAGTCACACTCTTTGCTGGCAGCTGGAGGTGTAGGTACCTCTACCCTATTGTGGGGGAATCCTTCAATGGTGTAATCCTCTGGGCCAGACTATGCTGTTTTAAGGGTTGCATTATGTGGAGAGTGTGGTGCAAAGCAGCTGTACTACAACACACAATCTGGCCCAATTAGTTCCTGCCATTAGATTCACAGGACTTATTCACATGGCATGGTATAAATCAGCTAGCATGGCCTCATTTTTGTCTATTTTATGGTGACATGTACTGCGGTAGAAGATACATACACCCATACAAACATCAAACCCCCATCAATGCATGGTGTCATTGTCCAGGAACAGGACATTTTCTTGTATGCTGATATTAATACTTAGCCCTTCTGTGGAGCTTTTCATTTTCATATACTGACTAATCCTCTCAATCATCCTTGCAATATATAAAAGAATAATTCTTCTTTTACAGATAAGGAAACCAAGGGACAGAACAGTTAAGTGACTAGCCCAAGGCCATAAGGGGAGTCCATATGAAAGCTGGGATGAAAATTGAGGGTGTCTTAATCCTCAATACTGTGTTCTAGCCACTAGATCAGTGGTTCTCAACCAGGGGTATGTGTACCCCTGGGGGTACGCAGAGGTCTTCCCAGGGGTACATTAACTACTCTATATATTTGCCTAGGTTTACAACAAGCTACATAAAAAGCACTAGTGAAGTTGGTACCAACTAAAATTTCATACAATGACTTGTTTATATTGCCCTCTATGCTATACACTGAAATATAAGTACAATATTTATATTCCAATTGATTTATTTTATAATTAAATGGTAAAAATGAGAAAGTAAGCACTTTTTCAGTAATAGTGTGCTTTGACACTTCGTAGTCTTATGTCTGATTTTGTAAGCAAGTAGTTTTTAAGTGAGGTGAAATGTGGGGGTACACAAGACAAATCAGACTCCTGAAAGGTTGAGAGCCACTGCACTAGATCACACCGCTTTTTCATCTTCCATTTATAAAGCACCTTTTAATTTTTTGAAGTTTCACTTTATTTGTTTAAAATCTTTCCAGCTGTAACACATTAAGCATGAACCACTCACAGGGTCTAGGTTTTGCACATGCCACACAGCAAAGAATAGGAAAACACTCGAAAGATTTAGCAAAGATACCTACAGCTTCAGACACTGACTTTTTAATTAAAAAACAGCAGAAACACTAGATGAGCCTTCTAAGGACAACCAGGAAAATAAGGAAGGCAATTGCAGCCTACAGTTCCTAAAGCAAAGGAACTATAGCTTATTGTTATATAAATTCAAACTTGTATCTGAAGCTTCAGGTACACTTGTATTAGGAGTACATTGCATATTCAGGAGACAAAGTAAACACTGCACAATGAGATAAGAACTCAGTGGATGCTTCATTGCTCATGCTTTTCATCCCTAAAGATATACTTTTACAAACTGCAAATAAGAAACACTCTCCAGCACTAAAATACAGCCACTTCTTATGTGAAACATGACAACTGCTTAACACTGGATAGCAACATTACACCCCAGGAAGTCATGAATATAATATCTGTTCAAAACTACAGGGAGAAATTTCCTTTCCTATAGGTAGGCAGAATGTAGTTATCCCCGCTGGAAATTGTCAGCACATGTAGGTTAATACCCCAAACTCTTGTAAAATCCGATGTGGGATTTTTAACAACCACAAGTGGTCAGAACCTCTGTTCTAATCCAAAAGTTGCTGTAACAACAACATAGAGCAGTTCCATGTATTGGGTCAGTACTGACTAAGCTGGAACAGTACTGCCTACTGAATTGTGAATACCATTTCTTGAAGAACCTGGATTTTCCTTCACCCAGCTAGTTATAGACCATGCTTGACCCTTCCATAGAGCTCCTGAAATGTGCTAGTGTCAGACCCATCATGCTCACAGCTGGGAAATGATGCTGTGACAACAATCAATAAGTGTTGCTCTCAGAGCTTAGGAATGACATTGGAAAACTAAGCCTTACTGATTATACAGGACTTCAGTTTACATTAGGAACAAACCTTTACTGATATTAAGGACTTTTTCTTTCAGAAATCAGTCACCAAAGGTGCAACTCAAGAGAGCCTGAGAATGATGAACTTCAACACAGCCAGGATTGAGCACAGAAGGCAGCAAGAGGAGCTGAGGCAGCAGAAGAGGGAACAAAAGCAAGAGGCAGAAGGCCTCAAACGCCAGTTGATGCACGACAGCAGGCGGTAACGGTGTGGGGTGCAGGTGGGAGGTCACAGCGGGGAGGAAAGATTTCAGCAACTCCTGAGGGTTGTCCATCTCTTTATAAGTACTGGGTATTCTGTAGTGCATGCTTCCTGAGCTAGTGCTTTGGTACTATTTATCTTAAATGTTTATAGAGTGTTTCCCCACCCGTGTGTCTGAATGCTGGTCACAATTGTCCATTTAGAGCCTAAGACTTGGCGGGGTTGAGCACCCTCAACTCCCATCCGCTTCCAAGAGAAGGGAAGGCACGTACCACCTTGCAGGATTGGGCCCTTAAATAGTACAGTTGGTTTAGTTATGGTTATGAAATGTACTCCTTCTGCCCTCCCCAGCAGCTGGAGTTTACCCTCTTCTTCCTGCAGTTTGATTAACTGAGGAATTTCCAGTGGTGACTCATGAAATCATACATCTTTTAGTATGAAAACATTCTTACTGGTATATTTTATTATGAGGCAGAGGAGTCAAAATTATGCCTAGCTGAGGAATCTGCATTGGTAACTTGCCTGTGAGGGCAACACCTAATTGCATGCAATAGAGTGGGATCACAGTTGTCCTCATCTTTGGGCTTGCCTACACGAGGAATTATTCCTAATTAACTCCCGGTGTGGATGTTCTCTTTCTGGAATAAGAGTGCCTTCTTCTAAATTAGCGTAATCCACTTTGGAAGTGGATTATGCTAATTCAGAAGAAGGCACTTTTATTCTGGAAAACTGCATCTATACAGGGAGTTAATCAGGAATAGATATTCCACTTTGAATTCACACCCTACCTTAATTCAAATTGACTTTCCTGTGTAGACAAGCCCCATCTTGATCTGATCTCATCATATGCTGGTGAAAAAAGAATAGTGTATGCTGGGACCTGCTGAGTCAGGCTGCATCTCTAGTAAAGATTAAGGTAGTCTTGGGCTAGATTGTAGACTGTAAATGTGGGCTGCATTTGGCAACAAATTGCAGTTTAGCCACCCCTGTTCTAACAGTACATAGCAAAACTGGACACAATAAAACAAGAAGTAAAGAAATACATGGTGGCTTGAAAATGCAAGATGAACAGAGGGATGCAGAATCTAATAGCTAGCGATGGTTGCAAACTTTAGACAACAAAATTTCACATCTTTTTACTATTTTCCCACCATCTGTAGTAATTATTTGAGCAGGAATTTGGCCAGGAGATTGCGGTTAATCTCCTTAACATTGCAAAAAGTGGTATTGTATCTTCAATGTCCAAAAATTGTCTGGACTTCTGGTTTATATCCTATTTATTGACACTTCTACGGATGACCCTTTGTTTCTCTTGGTTTCTGACAAGCTTTCTGGAAATTCTGTTTTGGAAACAGAGAGAGGTCTCTTCAGAGGACACTGCAAAGCTTGGAGAAGCAGCTGGAGTACAATAACATGGCCCGCCAGCACATGGCAAAGCTCCAGACTGCCAGGGCAGAGAGGAGCAGAAAGGAGTCCTCCTTGCAGGAAGAGGAGAAGAGAAAGGAGTGTCAAAGGCTGCAGTTCTTAAAGGCACAGCACTTGCAGAGAGAGGAGTTGCAGGCAGAATACAACCAGAGGAACTATGACCAAGACAAAAAGAGGCAGGTAAGGGTTATTCCACTAATGCTTTTCTTGGACTCTTCCTTCCCCTGCACTGGCACCAACACACTGTCTAAAATAGTGATATTATTTGGAGATACAAATATGAAATGTGAATTTAACATGTGCAAACTGATGAAAGGAGAGACCGAGATCTCCATATCTCTAAGGACTATTTCAAAATGCTGCATACCAGCCTTCTGCAGCAGGAGTCCATGTAGAGAACTGTTTAGAAGGTGCTGGCTGTGGCAAATTCACAACTACCCCATTCCCAGCTTCTACCAGAAACAGGCACTGGATGAGACTGAGACTGAGAGCTGGTTGTAGGACTTCAAACATCCCTTCACTTCCTTTGCTGTAGGATATGCTGAGGAGCAGAATGCAATCCCGGCAGGAGACCTTAGAACGAGAAATCCAGGAGCAGGACACCCAGCAGAGGAAGCATGAAGATGCCAAATGGAGAGCATTCCAAAATCGGGATCATTTCCAACAGAAGCTGGAAAAGGAGTGCCAAAAACATTATCACCTCCAACAGTACCTCAGAGAGCAGAAACTTTTGATGCTCCGGGCCTCGCTGCTGTCATAAAAAGACTGTCTTCTACGTACGAGTCCGTGTGCTGGGGCCTAGGAAATGGTGTTATTGAAACAAGCAGAATTATTATTATTAGAGCTATTTGATATCTCCCCCTCATCACAGCTAGAGGGCCTTTTCAGGTATCTGTCGCTTACAGGCCTTTCTTTTTGGACAGTCTAACACAACTATTCAATGTTAAGACTCCCAGCCAGCTGTCTAGCTTCCTTCTGCCTTATGTGCTACATGTGTAGTAGTCTAGCAGATGGATGCAGCCCAGGTCAGGGCTATGGATGATAATGCACAGGAAACGAGAGAGGAATTTGCAGTGTGATTTGCCAGCGCAAAAAAACAGCGCAATGTTGAGCTTCAGACACAGGCATCCCAGGGAGCAGGAAGGTGAGAGGCCCTGCCTGTGGGACTCCAATGAGAGCATCCCTGCAATATTGCATTCAGTTCTGAGCCCCTCAGTGAAAGGAAGATGGCGATGAACTGGAGGGAGTGAAGTACCATAATGATTAGAGTCAAAATAAAAATACTGTATAGCTTGGCCAAGAGAGAGGAACGTCAGGCTGTAAACACCAAGGAAGGAGAATAATTATTTAGGCTTCTACAAGAGGTATACTTAGGAGTAGGGACATAAAAATAAAAAACATTTGAATGTCAGGAAAAGCTTCCTGAAAGCACAGTCTGTTAAACTGTGGGTTAAACTTTCCCATAGGAATTGTGGAAGCCCCATCCCTGTAGCCATTTTAAACTAGCCTGGGCACAGCCAAAGGAAGTCTAGTGTTGTGAACAATTCAGCACTGGCAGGGGGGTGAACCATGTGACTAGGTGTGACGTTCTGTACCTCAAAGTAGCACCCTGGAGCCCCATATTCACTACTATGAGATGATTAGGATGTGTTTCATACCGAGGATGCCTTGGGAGGTATCATTTTAAAAGTCTTAATCTGTTGAATATTAATCTCCTGTTGGATTGTGTGTGCTATCATTATATGTGAAGTTATGAAGTATTGCTATATGTTGTGAGGTTGAGCACACACACAACTAGCCTTTCAGTTACAACAAAGGAGACGCCATCAATAGCCAGACAGCAATAATAGCTCATCAACACACAATTCAATATCCCAGAGACTTCTCCGAGAAGGCACGTACACCACGTAACCCACATCACAGCAAAGATCTTTCCAGCAAGCTGGAAGAAAGCGTAGAAGAGAGGCAGTGACATCATCATCACTTGACCTTTCTTCCCCCACAACTCAACACCTGGAAGAACGTCTGGCAGACAAAGACTTTGAACTGGGGAACTTTGGTCCCAGGTTGGAAGGTAATCCCAGCCTCTGTAACGAGGAACTGCAACCTGCTTGGACCATCTGTCAGGGTGAGAAAAGCTGTTTGTTTCAACTCTTGCTTAGACTAAAAGTTTAGGATTTTGAATGCGTGTTTGCTTTTTATTTTCTCTGACCTTTATGCCTATCACTTATAATCACTTAAAATCTATCTTTCTGTAGTTAATAAATCTGTTTTACATTTTACCTAAAACTGTGTGTTTTGGTGGACGTGCTGGGGAAATCGCAGCTCAGATTACCAAGGCTAGTACATGTTCACTTTCCTATGAAGAAGAGGCAAACTAAATAATGAACTTACACTGGTCAGGCTTCTGAGCAGTGCAAAATGGTACAATTCTGGGGAACTATGGGGACTGGCTTCAGCCTCTTTAGTGATGATTCATGAGTGGCTGGGAGCTCATTCATAAAATAAACCTTTAGACAGTTTATTACAGAATTGGCTACAGGTGTTGTCTCTGGTGTAAGATCTAGTGTACCAATTGATCTGGGATAAGTGACTGCTCTCTTGGGACTGAAAGTAACCTGAATATGGTGTGCTTTTTGATGTAAGTGACCATTTATCACTGTCTAGTTTGTCTCTGGGTGGCAAGATAGACTGGAGAGTCTAAGGGGACTGTCTGTGACTCCATGGTAACACTGTTATAGTGAGCCAGTTCACATTTGTTACTGGCTTGGTAAAAGCTAATTATAGCCCATACCACCAAGTTTGAGGTCTTTGCCCTCTTTTTGATAGTCTACCCTGAGGTAGGAACTCACAATCCAGAGAGCAAATTTTTTCAGTTAAAATTAAAAACCAGAAGCCCTAAACCTAACCTAATAATTTTTTTCCACTTCTGATTTCTCTGGGCCTTGGGCCCTACTCTGCTGTGCTCTACAAGGGTTGCAACCGCATGTTTATCATATGCAACAAGAGCACTATGGACTAGGAAAGGTAGCTATGTGGCATTCCCCACACACACACTTGCCCCCACTACAGTGATACCATGTCTTGTGAGAAGCATGGAGGGGGAGTCAGGGAGCAGCAAGGTGTGTGGCATGCAGTTGTGGAAACAGGTTTAGTTATACAATGCTTTGCCATGTAAAGTTAATGCTGCAGCTTTCAGCTTTAACTCCCCGCATCTGCACCCTCCTTCACCAGTGGAGGGGGTAGTTGTAAGCAACCACAGAGGGGGAACCAGTGGCTGCACAGCATATAAACAAGTTGCACTGCTTGTCACAGATATTGCTGCAGGCGGCAGAGAGGACAGTCAGTGCAGTTCTGGGTGCTTTAGAAAAGCTTATAGATAACCAAACATTAGCCAGGTTTGGCTTTAATTTAACTTCAGCGTCTTCATCTCTGAATAACCATCAGGCCACACTCCCTCCCACCTCCCCCCTGATGCAGGCCACTCCCCATAGGGAGGAGTATGCAACCTATAAACCTGGAAACCAAACTTATGGATATTTTCTTGTAAAATGTCGCCCTTTCCTGTTGTTCTGCTGTGGGGGAAGTGGCAGCTAACTGACTAGGGACACTGATGGGTAAACCTGAGGAACAGAGTCCCTTCACTGTCACCATGAATAGCCAAGGAGGAGAGTAGTCAGGCACATAACTAAACATTTCTGTGAATAAGACTAACAACTCTAGGATGAAATTACAAGGGCTATCATTTCTCATGCTTCGTGCAGAAACTGATTAGCAGCTGGAGAACAGGAAGTATTTCCTTCCTGATGCGCTGATACTGTATAGAAGTTTTCAGCACTGGTCACTGCCATAGGCAAGTTGTCAGCTCTGCTCTACGTTCCTACATTTTCCCCTGCATGTGGCCTTCCCAGCAAGGGGAGGGGAGGCCCCAACAAGCACCTTGCTTGGACAAGAGCAAGTATCTTTAAAGCATCACACCCAGAATAATACAGGCTACTACTACATCCACGTGTTTTTCTTTCCTCTCCTGTGATGGGAGATTTAGCCACTTCATTTGATAAGAATCCCTTTTATTGCAACTCTAAATGGTCTGATTTCCTATACGGTATGATAAGAATAATCCCCACTTGAGATACTGTGTTTCAAATTATAATATTACAGAACCAAGATTTAATTAAATAGATAACACTACTACTACATTACATTCCGTGCACTTTGGGAAACTGTAACAATTGCTTGGAATATTGATTGTACAATGCAAAACCCACAGAGATGAGGGATTATATAAATTCATGTCTTCCCAAGACCAGCTGTTTATAGACACTGGCCTTTTCAAAAGAGCAAGCGTCTTTTTTTTTCCTAGCACGTTTTTAACGCAGAGTAGCTGACCACTTGCACTTTCTGCTCTTCAAGCACTAGAACATATTCCCATAGATGAGGCTTGAAGGGCATGCCCTCAGATCTTTCAGTGAATGCCAGTTACATAGAACTAGGTCATGGATCCAAGTTCTTTCTAAGCAATCTAAGGGCCTTGGCATCACTGCTACAAAGGTGTAATTTTTTTACACCAGGTAAATAGCATGAGCTATGCCAAGGTAAGAACACAGTGAAGACCAGGCATCTTAGTTTTATCACAAGGCAAACTAAGCAATGGTAGCACTACACACCTGCCTTGGACTGACCTTGTCTAAGTTTACCTCGGAAAGAGCAGGTCAGACTAGATGATCCTGATGGTCCTTTCTGACCTTTGAGTCTGAGTCTAAAGCGCCTTGTCATCACTGTGTTTTTAACCTCGCCATACCTCCTTTGGAACAGCTCTCTCAAACCATGACTAACAAATGTTCCCATGATTGCACTTTAATTATGGAACCAACTTTTTCTTTAAAACAAATCATCTCCTTTATTGTTTATAACTCAAATTTCTACAGCACTGGGGTAGCGCATCAGAACCTGAGAGTGAAAAAACTGACTAGTTGATTTTGTTCAAAATGATTAAGAACACAGGGGAACCCTGCTCCTCACTGGGATCTCAGGGCACTACGGCGGTACAAATAGAAATGATATTGATAAATAATACAGTGAAAAGTATGTTTGATTTTTCAGATGATTTTAATAGCCAGAACTTTTAACTCACTCGTGTAGGTGGCACCAGGCCTCTGTGGTCACACTGGGTACCAAGGCATCACCACTCATGCCGGATGGCTCAGAAAAGTAACAATGTAGTGAATATTGTTCCTTCACATAATCAGATTACTCACGCCTAATACAATGACAATGTCGTTAGTATAGTCAGTTACTTTAACAATTTTGATCGACAGGGGGAAAGAATGAAAAAATATCCCCAAACATTTCAATATAAAAATGGACTGACAGGCCTCTGAAACTATGTATGATGAGCCATCTGATCTTGTCCTCAGTTGCAGTTCAGCATGTTATATCTGATAAAAATCAGCAGCTTCTCCCAGCTGGATATTCCAAAGTTATTTTACTCAGATGTTCATAAGCCAACAGATTTTGTGTAAAATCGTGTTTCATGTAAAGGTACTTACAATATCAACTACTCAAAAATGTGTCAGCCAAGAGAGGATTGATAAATGGTGCATTTTAAATTACATCCTTCGCCAGAGTGCTTACTCTTTCAAGAAAATAGTAACAAAACAAAAGCCATTTTGTAACATTTAATCTGTGGAAAGGCTTATGGGTAACATTCAAATGGCGTTAGGAAGGGTAGCGTTTAAAGACAAATGAATGCTGTCGCTATAGGAAGGTCAGACCAGGTCTCCATTGCTGTTCCAAAAGTCAGAACAGCAGAGTCTTCTCTGCACTCTCGTCTCACTGCTATTCACACTAAGCAGCACAGGGTCTGATCCTGCATCCACTGAAGTTAAGGGCAGGCTTGAGCCCCTGCTCCTCAGACTTCAGCAAACGCTTCTGCTCTTGCACACTAAGATCCATCTTTAATTTGCTGGTGCTTGAGGAAAACCATGCTGAGCTTGTACACAGTGTCAGACCCTACACTAAATAGGATGCAATCTTCTTCCAGCAACAGAACACCTGGAGATCACCAGCTCCCCAAAGAAAGAGATGCTTAGCAACTATTTTAAAAATATGTATAGCTTCTATTTCTTCAAAGCCTGAAAATAATACCCCCCCTTCCCCGCCCGCCCGATTTGACAATGACTGATCCCTTCCCCTGGGACTGAAATGACACTGAAACTGGTCTGGCTCTTTAAAGCCCATTCCAACAATAGCTTTTAGGAGCTAGCCTACGGGGGAGATCACACATGGTTTTGTTCCACAAGAGAGAGGTCTTGTTTGTTTGTTTTAAATTAAAACTCCTGACCACAGTGGTAAGATCTAAACATTTTTCAAAGATGTTTCTAACCCAGACGACTTACCCCCATCAGATTATAGCAATCTTGGGAACCTAGCTGACTTGACAGTGTCACTTCAGTCAGGCTGAAGGAAAACCCAACATCCTGTCAAACCCAATAAACAAAGAACACCAGATTGTATGAACGTGTAAAATTCTAAAAGGCCCATAAGGCTGAAAGCAAAGTTCTCTCTAAGGGAGTCAGAACCCATCCACCATTTCAAGCTGCAAAATGTCTGATGTTTGCAATTGCATTTCCAAGGCTTTTCTGTCTATCCACTTGTATGACCTCTTCTCATTGCAGTTTGAGTGCCTTTCAGCAAAGTGGGACTAATCAATAAGGAGGCCTGATTCCTAACAAGTCTCACCGAGCTCAGTGTCAATACTTGTTACTCAAGCTTGGATACAAATTAAAGGGCTTTATTGTCGTAGAACAGCTCTCTCTCATAGGCAGGATGGGGAACCATGAAGCCAGCTGGAAAGGTCTTTGGCACCTGGATGCTGCCTAGGTGGTGATGGCGGATACCCAGTTTAATGGGGAATAGCCCACTGCTTCTCATCAGAGATGAGAGGTGAGGGCCTGTCCCCAGCTTCAGGCTGTTCCCCCATCGGCTGCCAAGGAGCACAGACAGTCCTGCCAAAGAGCCCAGCAATGCAAGACAAACGTCAGTGGCTGCTGCTACTCTAGGAGAGAAGCAGCGGTTCTCATGAGAAGTGGTTTAGCTGCCTCCAAGATGTCCAGTTCGGGGTCCAACGAACGGGCAAGCCCTTCCAAAACCATGATGGCAAAGACAACTGAGGCGAAGTTACTCTCCAGCTTCACCTGAAAGCATAAGTGCAGAGGTTGTAATGGACTTGGGTGTCTCTGTGCTTTCCAAGCCCCTTTCATTGAGGTTCCAGCCTGCGGTGGGTGGGGCTGGGAGGGCATGTGTGTGCCTAGACAGCTGGACTGCAACACAGGAGCTCACTCATTTCCCTTCAGTTTCAAAGCAGCCTTGCTGCAATTCAGAAGGAGGGGGAAGCTGATCATTTCAAAGGAGATGTCCTAAGTCAGCCCAGTAGACAGTGCTCTGCACTTCCATATAGGAGAAGATTTTTCCCTCCCTGGAAGAGCAGGAGTTAGCAGTGCTGCCAAGTGCAAACTCTGCTGAAGGAGCTTCCATGGACAAGGCAAGTACACATGCATGAAAAGGGGCAATGTGCCCCTCTCCCCTCTGCCATGGAGGGAGCCCCATGGAACAGAATCAGACCCCTATTCCACATCTGGACTGCCTGCAGCCTGTCCCCCAGCCATGCAAGAGAACTGCTCCACATCCTACTGCCTTACACATCTGCTGAGCGGGAGGCAGGATTTGCCCTTATTGGGGCTTTGGTCACATTTAATGTTATTGGGGATAGTTCGATGGGGTTTAACATCCAAAAAGCTGAAATAAAATAAAGTTTGTGGGGACACTGTCCAGGTCGAGCACCCCAGCATTTGACCTAGACACTGTTCTGATCTTTGTAAAGTCCCTAGGGCAGATCCTCAGCTGGTATAACTTGTCATAGCTCAGCTGAATTCAAACAAACAAAAGTGATTTTTTTTTTCTGCTTTAAAGTAAGTGCCAGCAGCTTCTGACTCCTGCGTAACCCCCTCACAAACCGGCACATGGAGCCCAGTGCTCCTACACAACCTGACAATAACCAATCAATGCATAGAGGGGAAAAAAGCAAATTGTTTTCATTTTACTTTTAACAATAAGGAAAATGGAGACACCGACACTGGCCTTTTACAGTCTGGTGTCAGTTCTGAAATGCAGGCTATTGAAGGCCAGATCCAAAGCCCCTTGAAATAGATGGAAAAACACTCACTGGCCTCAAAGGCTTTAAGGCACTCTTTTCCAAACATCGCAGGCAATACAGCATGCACGATCCCCCGGCACATTTCAGACACTCTCCCTCATCTCACACCTTTGCAATCCCAATGGTTCCCCCCTGCTCATTTTTCAGATGGCAAAGCCTGGCACAACTTTTAAGGAGAATGAAATGAACACAGAGAACCTCACCTTGTGGGTCATCAGTAACTTAAAGACACTGGAGAGCAGATTCGCCACTTGAAGCTGGGATGTAAAGATACAAAGAAAAAGTTAACTCTGCTGATCAGGAGACCATGAAAACTACTGCCAGCAGGAACGGGAGGGATTTACCAGAGTAAGCTATTGGCATATTGTATGATCAGTTTAAAGTCTAAGAATATTAAGTGTCAGATTTTATTATTAGAGATATTGCTCAGAGAACAATATTTGCTATGCTCCATTGACAGCCTTATCCATCAGGATGTTGGTAAATATTCACAGGGCATCAGCTGAGACCCCACCAATATCTATGGTTCTCTTAACCCCACCGCCCAGGAAGGAGGTAAGAGGGTTGAGGAGACAACAATCGGCCCCTGCTTTGCTCTGCAACCTCACCACTGGAGCACTTCTATTGGTTTCAAAGGGAGTCCCAGCAGGATTTAGCCAGAAGGATACAGGCTACGACTCCTTGGATTAAAAAAAAGTCAACACTATTTTGAGTTAGAAAGAAATAAAAGACGAGTTAGGAGTGTGGACAGAGTTTTTCTCCAGCTGTGAGAATAAAGAATCGTAAAGAATTGGTAACACTGACAAGGGAGATGGCTGATGTGTAAGCGTCTGGTCTTTCAATCTGGGCCCGTTTATCTCTTATTGAGTACACCCGTGCTTTTAGTGTCCTGGGCTGGGCACCATATTTAGTCTGCTCACCTTTCCCAGTGCTACAGTGTTCGTCCTGGCCTTGGTCACTAGCTCTGCCATTTCAACTTTGAATCTCTCTATGTCCTTGCACTGGTTAGCCCTGGCGTGATGAAGGATCAATTCTGCCACTCTCTCCCCCTGTGAAACAAGTAGGAAGAGATGTGTCGAAGAATCCCAGACCATGGTAACACCACCAGATCTGTAATGCAGCTGCACAATGTCCTCACTCTCAGGCTTCCACTGGCACCTTTTCAACCAGAGGGGGAGCTCTCAGGGGTCAGACTACCCTCCTCAGGAGTTTGAGGGCAGATAGAGACTGACACTGAGCGAGAGGAAGTGGTTGTGGGTGGGAGGGGAATCAGTATGTGGGAAAACCTAAAGCTCCTGTTCCTTTTAGGGCCTGGGAGTAGGAGCATTGGGCTGGCCAGAACTCCCTGTTCTCTCAGCCAAGCAGGACAAAGTTCTGCTGGCACTAACTGCCATGCATGCTGGCAGTCTCAGAAGAGAGGCCAAGGACTGAATGGGCATGAAGACAGAACTACATTCTCTTGCAGTGAGGTGAACCCTCCAGCTCAAGAATGAGATGCAGCAACAGGGTTGTGGAAGTGCTGACGTGTGGGCTGTACCTGTGCTGTGGATAAACAGAAGCCTTCAGGGCTCAATTGGGGAAGGGACCGTCTTTTTATTCTATGGTTGTATAGCAAAGCACAATGGAGGCCTGGCCCATGACTGGGGCTCCTAGGTGTTACGATAATACAAATAAATCATCATCATCATCATCATCCAGTTCACTAGAGGCACAACGCGGCTGGAGATGGCCAGTGGAGAATTCCCCCTGCAAGGCTCTTCTGCCTTCTGTGCCTGTTGTTCTCCCCAGTTCCTGGGACAAGGAGAAGGGGTGTGTTGTGGGCATTCTGGGAGGAGGGGAGCAGCGTGGCAGAGCAGAGTTCCACTACACGGCCTCTGCCAATCTGGCTTAAATCCTGAGGGACCTTACACACGCTGCGTGAGCTGGGGTTGCCTGCATGGAGCTCTAACTTGCCATGGGGTTGAGCAACCCTGAATTGGGGAGCTGCGACTGCCCTCTGACTCCCGAATCAAGCCTGGCACTCTCCTGGGCTAACTGAACTTGTTCAGAAGGAGAACCCAGAGAACCCACTTTCTTTTGTGTGTGATACAGTTATCAAGGCAGCTGAGAGTGTCTGAGAGGCAGCAACCTTCCTTCCCCCTTTTAAGAACCCAAAATGGCACTCGTGTGGGGAACAGTTGTACAATGTACTGCTGACAACTGAGATGACTGAAGAACTCCAGATTTCTCCCTTTCCCCAACTCCAGAGCCGTCAGCTCCCATCCGGAGCAGGCCTCACCTGTCCCTGTACCACAGCTGTGAAGACTGCCTTGAAGTTCTGAAGGTCAGCTCCCTGCAGCTCTGCCACAATCCCTGCATCCAGCAGCATCAGACGGAGCGGGCAAGGGGACGGCCGCACTTCCACGATCAGCGTGTCACACATGTCCACAATGGAGGTCTGATCCTTGCGACCAGTGCTGAAATGGGCGGTGCCCTGGACCAAGATGTTCCCAGGGTGCAGGTCACCATGGACAAAATTATCAACAAACACCTGGAGGGGGTGATATTTATCATATGAAAAGGACAAAGGTAACTGGAGTAAAATCTTCCACGGTGAGAGACCTGGTTCCAAAACCAGACTAGATGGTAAATGGCATTAGTGGGGTGGGTTCAGTCCTGCCCCCATGATCTCCTTGCCACATCACAAAACCAATACACAATGATACAATTAGTAGTTCTGCTCAGGAGTGGCCCAATGCTGAAACAGCAAGAGATGCTGTAGGCGAAAGTCAAGGTGCATCAGCAAAGTTGCATGTAGCAAAAAGGAAAATTTGCTATGAGACCAAGATAGTTCTGGGGAATCACGGACCAGGAAAGCATTAGTCTCTGGAAATAAGCCCTAACTGGACAGAACTCAGGGTTTTCATTGTCAGTACCCATTCAGAATCCAGCCTTCACTCTGGCCATGACTGAGGAACTGAATAGTTACAGGTTGCCAAACCCGCACTGGGCTCACTGCCTTGCAATTCAATAGAAAAATAAGGAGGGGACGTTGCATTGCTCGCAAGAGCTGGCCAGATTTATTTTCTTTGCTCCATGCTTAGTATATTTCACCTACCTGTAAATTGGCAGCAACAGATGCTTTGACAAATGGAACTAGAAAGTTAGCTGGTTTCCCTGGGGCTTTTATAAGCCCTGTAGCCTCCGTCGAGAGGACACTTAAAACTTTGTGCTTTACATCTCCAAAAAGATGCGTAAATATTAATTAAATGCAGTTCTATGGCTCCCCAGAGCAATACACTTGTGTGTGTGTGTGTGTGTGTGTGTGTGTATATACATACATATGTATTAGGCTAATTGAATTATTTTAACAATGGGAAGGCACCCTCCTCCTCAGTTCAACTCTAACAACACAGCCCAGACTCTTACCATCTTTAGGAGCATGTCTATGCCCATCTTGGCTAGTCTCTTCCTGAGCTCTGAGGATATGTCCACGTGCAGATACTGGGATATGGGCTGACTCTCCTTAAACAAAGACAGAATGGGAGTCAGACAGATCCTATAGATCCCTATGTCTCACTTCACCACCCGCATTCCAGAGTCAGGGTCTCTCCTGTCCTTGGCAGAGCAATGAAGATGCCGCGGGGGGGGCTAGGTTAATACAGGCTGAATTTACTGTGGCTGATGAAGCCAGAGAAGCAAAGGTTTGGGACTGGGAGGTGATTGGCTAAATGGGTGTGAAACAGGCCGTGAGGGATTTTGGGGACAAGAAATACTAAAGAAAATATATAGCTAGATTTGACACACGGAGTGGGGTTGAAAGAACAACTTTGGGAGCTGATTCAAAGCTGGTCCACAATGAAGATGAACCAACAAACCCAACTATATCCCTTTATATGGACCAGCTCAGGTTAGATTCCTGAAGTATACACCCAACCCTAACACAGAAAAGGAGAACTAGAGGGTGTTTTATGGGCAGAAAACGCAAACAGAAACATAAGATTGCTAAAGAACAGTTCTGGTTTCCTTTTGGCACCCAGGAAACCAGTTGAGTTTCACACTGAGCTGAGACTACATTTCTCACCCTTATTCCAGGGAATGCGACCTTGAAAAGAAGAGCAAGAAAGGAAAGAGTGAAAGAAGGACCCAGACACATTTAAGCCAATAGCAGAGAGATGCACTCTCCTACCACTCATCTTTCCCTCCCAAGGCCACCTCTAGAAAAGGGCTTTGTGTTGAGGTTAAGATCAACCATTGAGTGTAAATCTCCAGCACCACCACCCTTCTCATGGCCGCTGTAGCTCTTACCTCAAACGTTTCCACCAGGATGTTTCTCGTTACAAAGGGGCGAAGTGGAGTTGGGAACTTCACAAAATCCACATCCAGGAAATTTTTCTGGAAGCGCTCCAAGTTTCTGGCTTCGTAGCGTAGGTCAAGCTAAAGAGGGATGAAGAGAAAAGGGAGACTGCGTGGTGCAGGGGGTGCAGATCTAGGAGGACAGGAAGCCTGGAAGGTCCTGCCTGAGCTACCATCACACTGCCTGACACTTGACCCCAATGGAGCTCAGCCAACTCCACCAGAAAACTGGTTAAAAAGCAAGAACCTCAATGAAAAAAAAAAAAAAAAAAAAAAAAAAAATAGATGGTGCTCCTTAGCTAAGCTCTCCTGGTGGAAATATTACAGAATGAGGCACTTCAGGGGTAGGCATCTTAGAACTACCTCAATTAGATAGAAAAGTGACAAATATTACTATTTATTATCTGTATTACAGTAGTGCCTCAAGATCACAACCAAGATCAGGACCCATTGCACTAGGTGCTGTACATACACATAAGTGATATTCCTTGCCCCCAAAAGAGTTTACAATCTAACTAGACATGCCAAAGGGTGGGAGAAAGGAAGTGTCATCCTCATGTTACAGACCGAGAACTCAGGCAGGAAATAATTAGAAGCGTCTTCCCCAAGGTCACCCAGGCAGTCTGCAGCAGAGTCGGGAACTGAATCAGGATTCCAGAGTTCCAATCCAGTGCCTTAAGCACAAGCCCATGCTTCCTCTCTAAGTCACACTCCTTCATATCCCCTCCCTCCCCCCAACATATATTTCTTAGCGCTCAGCTGCAGTTTGAGGATTGAAGCATGAGGGTGACATCCCCTCCATAATTTGGAAATGATGACTATCCTGTGAGTATAATTATCCCCCTAAAGAGAAATGAAAGGAAGCGAGGGCAAGTTTCTCAGATACTGATCCTGTCCTGACTCTTCTCACAGTTTGTACCCTAGGCAAAAGGCCTGGCTGCCTGACCGAGGAGGCACTAAACACCCCGGGCTGAAGACATCCCTAGTGTAATTACTGATGTCACTACTGTGCACCAGAATGCAGTGCTGCTGCACAAGATGACAGAGTCTCTTTGTAATTGCTGGTAGCAATGGGTAGGTGGATGCATGGAAAAGAGAGGAAGCAACTGTGCTTCGGTATATGCAGAGCATGGAATTATGCTCACCTGTTGAGTCATGAGCTTCTCAAATTCCTCCACTATTTCAGCCAGACTGAGCCACTTGAGGCCCGGGAAGAGCCCAATGATCTTGCTGCCCATCTTCATCAGAAGCAGATCTATCTGGACCTGGAGGACTAGGCCAGGATGCAGGACCTGAGCGAGAAACAACTGTAGGCAGATCATCTCCCATGGGCATAATGCCAATACTGTAGGGAAGCCAGTCCATTCAGTTTAGTAAGCTAAGAGGATAGCTCCTGAAAAGTCACACACCAGGCTAGAACGGAAATACCCTTTAGACTAAAAAGGGTCTGCTATTAGCTCTGTCAACAATGCACATCTCCCATGGATCCAGGGTTCAAAATGTGACTAAAGGAAGTCTTTATAATACTCTTTAAACTGCTCAGATTTATTCAGTTTAGAGTCTACAATGTCACCAAAACTAATTTATAACTGCGTTTCCCATCCTCCCTTAAAGAAGCAGAGAAGGGCTGGACAATTTACTTAAGACCAAAAGTGAAGTCTAGCTCAATACACCGTTTTAAAATAAATTGGGCCTTAGTGGTCATGTCTAGTGCCCACATGGCAGTCAACATGGCATGACTGGAGTGTCTGTATTTTGGAGAGTCCCAGACATGCAACAGCAAGGGCTGTTGAGGATCAAGTTTGAGGAGCATTAGTAGCATTTTGTGGCAAGCAGTACCACAGGCTGGAACTGAAGAGTCCTGGGAAAACTGCCTGGGCAGAAAGGTTAAGCAGCACCTCTCCTGCACTGCATTTAGCCCATGCCACATCTATTAATTTTTCGTGAGAACTAAACTCTCCATCAGATTCACTCAGCAATCTCTAATTCCAGTCATCCGCCTACAATATATATTACTTACTTTAATGGCTACTGGAATAAGATGGTCCATCGCATCTAAACTGTCAATAGATGATGTGTTTGTAGTTAGCGGAGATCCAGACATTTGCTCCTCAGAGGTAGCATTTCTATTAATACCTTCATTGAAACGTTCATCCTTAAGTGACTGGTCTGCACTACTGTCTTCCAAACTCTCTCCACCCTTCCCTTTCCAGGGCCACCTGAAGAGGCCCCTAAGACCAGACACTTCCCAGGCTTCAAAAGCAGATTCTGTTTCAGAGTTCTTCACTAGTTCCTCGAACTGGGGGTCATCAATAGTAGTGGCATCAGCATAAGCTTTATATACCTGGGCAACACAACCTGAGCCAATGGGTTCCTTGCTTTTAAACCTGAGGACTCTCTTCCAGTCTTCCCCAAATGCTCTCCTGAGGAAGTGTTTGGTGTAAACCCAGGGATGAGGTGTCACCTTGACATGAAGCTTGGAAAACTTGATGCAGAACTTTTCAGAGAAGAGATCTCTCCTGGTGCATGCCCACTGGCCCAGCTTGATATAAGTGGGACCCGAGGACTCTGTGGCCTTCAGCAGGAGATGGAGCCAGAGGGCTGCAAAACCTGAAGACAGGTAGGTCACTGGATAAAGCAGAAGCAAAGGGCCAAACTTCAACAAGAGAACACAAGCCCGGAGTCCCAGGCGAAGGGCAAAGCCAAGACGCCAGAAAAATCCAGCTGAAGGTTGTTTGTCTTTGGCAGGTTCAGGGAATAAGGATGCACATTGGTTTGATACTTCCTGGCATCTCACAACAGACACCTTCGTGATCCCCCAGCACACTAAGGTGGTCTTAACCAAGGCTTGCGTTTTGATCAAGCTGTGTTTATCACTAGATGGGGAGTTGCCAGATTTATTACCCCATCTTATCCAAACCAGGTTTTTCCTTACATTAAGGGGCCTTAAATTGAAAAGGCCAATCCTAGCAGTGCAGCCCCAGGCAATCATAATCCTGGAGGTCAAAAATGACAGAGAAAGTTGTGTATCTATTGGTGGGCAGTGCAGCCTAGATAGAGAATAACAGCAACCAAATCAAACATTTGTCATTTGCTGTTTTGCTTCAATGTTGGTGAAAAACTGGAGAATAAAAAACCCAAGATGATGCTCAAAAACTGGATTTACAAGGTTCAGTTTTGTTTGTTACACCAAAGTGCAAAAAGAAAAAAACAACATCGGCAAGTCTGTGCCTGTCAGCTCCACAATCTGCTGTTATGGGATCAGAGGCTGGGGTTTGGGCTGACTTGCTCCCCTCCATGGGTAAGTAGAGACCCCCCCAACGAGAATCAGGTCAAGAGTCTCTGTTCTTACGTCAGAGCGCAACCTCCACCAGGCACGGCCTGGCAACAGAGGCAGAGGGCCACAGCCAGGCTCTGCTAGAGGCGAGCCTCTGCATTCCGTTCACAGCCAAACCGCTCGTCCCTTCACTTTCCCCATCTCGCGCGTTTCCCTGCCTCCACGGAGTCAGTTTCATTCATACTCAGCTTCCCTCCGGGGAGCAGAAGGCAAAGCTGGGTGACGAACAGCGGCGATTCCCAGCCGTGGAGCCAAACCACCCGGGGGCTGGTGGGAGCGGCAGAGCCCCCGCTGCGGGCCGATCTGCTACAGTCTCACTCCGCAGAACGCGGGGCGAAGCGAACATGATACACAACGTTCCAAGCCCACGGACTTCCGTGGAAAACGATGGCCCCGCCCCTTAAAGAGACAGCGACTGGCGCTGGGCGCTGCTGTGCAAAGCACGGGGGAAGACCGTCCCTGCTGTACGTTGTGGGGCTTGCAGGGAGCGCGTTTTCCTCTACGGATCGCAGGTATCAAGCACGCAGTGTTGGTGATTCGCAAGTTTATATAGCGGGGTGTATGTTTGTAACAACCTTCCAGCTGGCCCCGTTATCCTTTCGCCAGCCAGTTAGATCCCTCCTTTGCTGGCGGTAAATTCTGTCTATTCGGGACAGTTATTAATTTAGGACATTGTCTGTTTAGACATAGGTTGTGCTGTACATTTGTATCTCCCGTCCTGATATTAATTGTATTGTTGTTTATTATTGTGCTTAAATATTTGTTTCAAGTGGAGTCGTTACAAGCTTTTATGGTCCTACATTATCAATATATCTTGGTCCTATCTTTCCTGGCCAGGTCTCACTTAACCTATGTACTGTACAGTGGAGTCAATCCCTGAAGTTATTAAAATGATGCTAAAAGGTGTTCTACTTCCTGGTAAATTACATTTTCCATCCCTTGTTAATTTCGGCAGGTAGAGCCGCTGGCAGGGGGGAAATTAGTCTGTGTCCACTGCTCAGATAGTTTGGTATAGAGGCATCTCATCTGGCAGAGTAAGGCTGTTTTGCAGGCAAAAACTATTATGGCTTTTCCCAGCCTCTCCTTCTAATAGCAGAAAATAATATTTTAAGTTGATTTTGAGTCTAAGTCTTAAGATTTGGGGTTTAATTCTCTGCTCTGTGACATCTGTGTGGGACATTTTATTTTGTTTTTTAATCTTGTTTTAACTTTTGAGATATTTCTCTTGTTTTCATCTTGTTACTAGAGGGAGAATATGTAAAAGTACAGTAGCTCCTTTTCCTGGGGGAGAAACTATATTTGAGTGGGGAAAATGGTGGATTTTGTAGTTCACTGGGCATTTTGAAAATTCAGGGGAAAGTTTTATTTGAGGTTAGAACTGAAAACAAAAATTTTCTAAAATTTTTGGTCAATTGAAAAGGGAAAAAATCATTTTGGGTTAAAGAAAACATTTTGTTCAGACAAAATCAAAATGTTTTGTTTTTATCTTAACCATTTTAAACCGTTTTTTTTAAACAAAACTAAAGGAAATTTTGAAATAATTTCAAACCAAAAATTGAAATGTTTAATTTTTAAAACATCTCAAAACAAAATTTCAATTTTTTTCTGAATTTTTTTCACAACAAACAATTCAGCAAAATCTGCTTGAATTAGCAAAATATCTTGGGTGTTGTCAAATCTGCATTTCTCACCGAAAAAAAGTTTCAGATGAAAAGTTTCACCTATGTCTACTCTACATGAATTTATTCTTTGCTGTGCCCAAGTATAAAAGAGCTGGTTGATCGAGGTTTATGTCAAGGAAAGAAAGAGTCTTTTTGATCAACAAACCAGGAATTGATAACATGCCTCTAGCTTTATAAAACATAGGGATATGGTGAGAGATCTTTTACATAAAATTCTGAATTGTTACTGGCAATAGGTGGAAGACATGATCATGGTATTTATTCCTTTTAAAAGACAAGTTATTGTATTGTGTATTTATAGCTCTGATCGCAACAGCTCAAGGATTTTCATATGGGTACAAAAGTTAAAATCATCTAATGTTTATTTCAACAAAAAGTCACCACTCTCATAAAGAAGCTGAAATATCACACTGTTGGAATCTCTAATCTAATATAGATTGGAGTGATTACAGACACACTGTGATTATTTAATTTTGTTCCAAAAATACTGAAAGAGAGGGAGATAACTGGAAATGCCTGGGAGCTATGGATGGACATGAAGGTTAGTTGATCTAAGTTACAAGACAGGTTTTACCTATGTGTGTGTTGGTGGTGGATGGGGGTGCTCTGGAGTGAATGTAACAAATGCAGGAGCATTTGCTGTGTTTCAGTTAAGCAGATGGGTAGCTCAGATAAAACCAGGACAGGGACTCATAGACTTTAAGATCAGAAGGGACCATCATGATCATCTAGTCTGACCTCCTGCATATTGCAGGCCACAGAACCTCACCCACCCACTCCTGTAATAGACCCATAACCTCTGAGTTACTAAAGTCTGCAAATCATGATTTAAAGACTTCACGTTACAGAGAATCCATCAATCTGTTTGCTCTCAGGAGCAAGTGATTCCACATTTTGGTGTAAATGCCTCTGGTTTAATGTAGGAAAGAGAGTCTAGGCTTGTGTTTAAATAAATATAGGAAAAGGTCCAGGCATTGAAAGGAAAACGATGTGAAGAAAACCACGAGTCGTATGTCTCCGTGGCTGGTAAAGTACAGGACAATGTGTCTTTTTTCAAGGGTTACAGAAGTGTGTATTAAATATTGGAGAGCTGGGCTGTACTGAGCCTTTGGGGGAATTCTCCAGGAAAATGCTTGGGATCTCAGCTACTCTCAAGCTACGATTGAAAAAACTGTGTATTGACTTAGCTCTCCCAACCCAGTAATATTACAGCCCTGCAAAGAGTTCCTGTCTGCTCACTGTGGTCTGGAACCAAACCCCTTGAATGCCCTTCTCTCCCACCCCCACTTGGAGGGAGTTGGGAATCTGGTCTGGGTTTGAACTTGGTGGTCTCCAGGCCCATTTCAGATTCATTTGTTTGCTTTTAATCTCTTGCCCCTGTCACATCATTAGTCACAGGGAGCAGGACTGGGGTTTCTCTGCCTTACCAAAGGGAAGGGAAGGCCAACATTTTCAAACTTGAGTGCCTGAAGTTAGGTACCTACATCCATACTGAGGGATCTAAATAGAAGCGTCTCAGTTTTTAGAGGTGCTGGCCCCCAGCCAAAACCATCCTCTGATATCAGTGAGAGCTGCAGGTGCTCAGCACACTTAAAATTGCAAACCCATGAGTTGTGGGTGGCAGACACACTACCAAATAAATCACACATGGAACTGCAGAGGCTGGAGGAGAAACCCTCCTCCCTCAGCTCCAAAACCCCAGAGCTTTCGCCAGCAGGTCTTTTGTTCTGTGGCCCAGCCACTATCGAGTGACTGCTTTCTCGGTACGTTGTGTTAGTCTTTCAGCGGGCCGTACAAACATTAATTAACCCTCACTAGATCTGGGCAATTGATTTTCAGCAAATGGTAAATTAGCTGAAAAATGCATTTTTTTTTAGAGCACTGGAACTATTTGCAAATTCAGGTTGAATTTGGGGAATAATTGTGGGTGAAAAAAATTAGGAAATGTCAAAAGGTTTTGATGTTTTTGAAAGGAATCATTTCCACATTTTGTTTCACATTGACAGTTCATTTTGAAAATGTCATTTGAAACATTTTGTTCACCCCCCCCACAAATTATTTTTATTTCTGTGCTGAAAAGCTGGGGGAAAATCAATCCATTTGAAATGGACCCATTCTTTAATTTTATTTTTCAGTTCCCCTTCAAACCAAAACTCAATTATTCACTCAGCTCTAATCCTCCCTCCACCCCTCCGTGAGGGAGGAAAGTATTATCTCCATTTTACAGATGTAGAACTGAGGCACAGAGAGAGTAAGACCAGCATTTTCAAAAGGGCTGCTGATTACTCTGAACATTGGCAAGAAACACTAGAATCCCCAGAAACACCACAGCCAGTGAGCCAGCAGTTCTTCCTGCTGCTTCCACTTCAGATTCTCCTGCCTGAGTCCTCCTGTATGGGCCAGAGTGAGGGTGGGACTGGCTCTGGGAAGTGAGCTCCCCCAACCTAGGGAGAGGAGGGGGAGCTCTCCCTGTGCCTTCAGCAGAGCTCTGAGAACTGTGCTTCTCAGTGCTCCTTCTTACCTTGGCCCCTACACTTGACTCTCTGGGAAGTCCCAGGGGAAGTCCAGTGTAGTGGGATTTCAATGGAGCACTGCCATCAGGGAGCTGGGGGAAGACTTTCCAAGGGGCCGAGACAGTGTGGGGGCAAAGGGTTTCTGCAGATGGTCTTGGCTTCCCTTGGATCCCTAGGTTCGAGAATTGGTCCTGTGCCCTTTTTTATAGATTCACAGATTCCAAGTCCAGAAAGAGCCATTGTGATCATCTAGTCTGACCTCCTGTATAACACAGACCATAGAACTTCCCCAAAATAGTTCCTAGAGCAGATATTCTAGAAAAACAGCCAATCTTGATGTAAAAATGGTCAGCGATGGCGAATCCACCGCAACCCTGGGTAAATTGTTCCAATGGCGAATTACTCTCTGTGTTAAAAATTGACGCCTTCCTTTCAGTCTGAATGTGTCTAGCTTCAACTTCCAGCCATTGGACCATGTTATACCATCTTTTGCTGGAGTTAAACTTCTCTCCACCCACTCCCCTTGACATGACAATGTGAAAGGACCTCTGAGAGGAGATCCTTGCGGGAACTCCTTTCCTCCTCCCCTCCCACCAAACAACTTTGGAGTGGACAGAAACTTGGTGAGATATTATCCAAAGGAATGAGAGATGGTACAAAGAGCTGAGCACTGCTGTCATTAAATGACCCAATGTCCCTCAGCCCCCCAGGTGGGCTAGTGACACCCCAGAGCTGGTTGCAAAGGGTCAACAAAAGATTAAACGTTTTAGGAAATTATTTTTCCATTTTCTGACTGACTGTGGAGCCCAGCTATGTCACAGCACAGAGCATGGGAGCTCACAACCACAGCTCAGCTCCTCTGTGGGATGCTGCATCCAGCCACCCTCAGAGAGTATCTCATTGCTAGGTGTGAGCTTCTGGAGATAGGGGAGAACAAGGGGTCTCCCAAGAGAACCTCTGAGAAGGTGTGGGGAGGGAAAGACAACCTTTGCTTTACACATTCCAGTTTAGGGACCCCTTTAAGTTGTAGGAATCCTTCTCTCCTTCCATTGTTCTCCTTTATTAACCCCAGGAGTCCCAGCCTCCTAGTTTATGATATATTTACTGACCCCTCTTAACACCAGATTTGGCTGGTTGGAGGAAGTCGCTCAAGAGCACTTTCCTCAGGGCAGAATGACCTATGTCGGTGCTGCGGTGGATGTTCTTCCCTCCCCAGGGTCCAGAGGTTTCTGCCTCTTCTGTTGTAGTTGTACATTATCACAGCTAGATGGCACTCTCCACATTTCTGATGTTCAGCCTCTAAGAACTCCTTAGAGTTGCCAGTTGGCCCTCCAGGGAAAGGTGCAGGGATTCTGTGCGGAGAGTTTCGTTGGTTCATTTATTACAATTTTCCAAATAATCAACCTGGTGTTTGGTCACATACAAATCATTAAGTTCCTACTACAAGCCAGAGGCAGGGGGTACAGCAGTATGGGCTAATGAGTAGAGCCCAGGGCTGAGAGCGACAGTCAGGAAAGCTGGGTTCTTTTCCTGGCTCTGCCACAGATTTGCAGCATGGCTTTGGACAAGTCACTTGAAATCCAGGCTCTAATGAAGCCAATGGCAAAGCTCCATCTGACTTAGGGCCAGAATTTCACCTTCTATGTTTGTTCCCTATCTCTAAAGTGGAGGCAAAATAATACTTGTCTCATAGGAGTGTTGTGGGGACTAGTTAAGGGCCTGATTTTACAAACATGTATGTGAGTAACTAGTGTATAGGGGTAGGGTGCATCCCTTTAAATATTTTTTGAGCCTTTTATTGGCACTCACTGTATGTGTTATGTTTTAGAAGCTGCCAGTTTTTTTAGCAAAACTAATCAGCTGTTCAGTAAACACAGTTATCTGGGACTTAACTGTGCTTGTATGTTAGCACAACAAAAACAATATGGAGAAAAGAGCAAAGGACAAGACTGTAACTCTATTCACATGCATAGTCCCATTGAACTCATAAAGTTACATGTGTAAATGTTGGCAGGACAGAGACCTCAGTTTGTAATGTGCTTTGAGATCCTCAGACTTGTAGCCAATTAGTTCATTTTATCATCTATTTATCATTGTATTATATGATGTTATGGTCAATTTATATGCTATTTCATATATAATCAATGTATGCTAAATAGATTTAAGTTGTAGGATTATAGAAGTATAGGATTGATAAGTATTTAGGAGTGATGACTATGTAGTAGGTATACAAGTAAAGCATGGCTGAAATCAGGGGCGGCTCCAGGCACCAGCGTAGCAAGCGCGTGCCTGGGGCGGCAAGCTGCAGGGGGCAGCCTGCTGATCGCGGTGAGGGCGGCAGTCAGGAGGCCTTCAGCGGCATGTCTGCGGGAGGTCCGCCGGTCCCAGGGTTTCGGCGGCAATTCGGCAGTGGGTACGCTGAAGACATGGGACCCACATATCACCCGCAGAAACACCGCCGAATCCGCGTGACCAGCGGACCGCCTGCAGGCACACCGCCGAAGGCCGCCTGACTGCCGTGCTTGAGATGGCAAAAAACATAGAGCCACCCCTGGCTGAAATGCAAGGCCTGCAGGCTGAGAGCTGTAAGTTTTTAGCTTAGCCATACTAGGCCATAGGCTTAAGAATACTTAACATGAATGAGTGACCTAGGAATAACCCTACGCCCATAAGGTCACAAGGTAACTAAAGATGTGCCAATAGGTGATTGCGATAGACTGCAATGTATTGCCCAAGACCATGAGACACCTGATTGTATCGTCTTTGAATGTCTGTCTTGACTACACAATACATGTCAGGTGTAAATGCTAATGAGAATAAGAGGAACTACTGTAGAAACAACCTATGAAAAATGGGGCAACGAATATTCATGGGGTGTGGAAGTACAAATAAGGAAAAGAGGGTTGACATTTTCATGCATATACATAAGGTGTTAGGTGTGGTCACAAGTACTATATAAAAGAGGGTTCCATGGTTTGGTAAAAGTGGGAAGACCCAAGGGATGACCCCACAGGAAACACCAGCAGGAACCATCCCTCTAGTGATGATTGTCTATTGAGAGGTCCATCAGATCCTAGAATATCGCTGAGGCTGTGAGTATGACTACAGTTATAATTATTGCATAGGTTTTTTATAGGATTTCCATATGCATGTGAAATTGTAACTTTTCTTGTTACTTTAATAACCCTTGCAGTACAGATATGACTTTGTACTTGTGATTGTGTCTGTGGTCCTTATCCTTGGACTTCATGTGTTCCTAGAGCCTCCACATTTCAGAAAATCACCAGAGGCAATTTCAGTCTGAGCTTGAAACTGTAGCAACCAGAGCCGAAGCCACGGTTCTGTAATACGACATCACTAAATTCCCTTTAAATAAAATAAAAGGCTACAGACTGAAGATTCTATGTAGGTTGAAATATCCTGCAAAAAGAAAACACACTGGAATCATACAGTGTTCTCTCTTTTATTTTCTTCACTATTACACATATTACAATTCTCTATGAAGTCAACAGTTATTTGCAATGGGAGACAGGTTATATTTGCCCCAGGATACTTATATATGACTTTCTTACATACAGTTCTTGTCCTTGCTTTTACTATACACATTATTTTTGATCCTAACAAAAACAGGAGGAAGAGGGATTTTTTTTTTTTCCCACACAACAGGGTCAGCACAGCACAGGGAAGGGGAAAACAATTTAATCAGAGAGATGTAATTACATTTCAAGAGCAAAAATAATTTGAATGGAGATCTGTGGGGATGAAATCAATCTCCTCTTCTTATGCCTGAGATGCCAGTGTTTTGGTATCTGAAAGTTATGGGGATGGGGCCTAGGTATTGTGTGTGGGCAGCATCCTAGTAAGATATATGATGCTTTTTCAGACTGCCAGTTTCTGTGTTGCATTAAGAAAAACAGGAACAGGGCTCCATAAAATGCACCTCAAATGGATCTTGCTATTGACTTAGTAGAATGCCATTGTATTGCCGCAACAGTGTGGTTATGTTTAGCTTGGCAAGGTAAAATTCTGCCCTTTAATTATTACTGGGTTTTGTATTACAGTAGTGTCTGAAGGGCCCAACTGAAATTGGAGCCCCATTGCCCATATCCACTGGTAAGAGAGACTGCCCTGAAGGGTGCATACTGTCAATAGACAGAAAATAAGATTATTGTTTCCATTTTGTGGCAGGGGCCTGAGGCTCAGAGAAAGATTAAGCCATTTGCCTAAGGTTATTCAGTTAGTCCTTTGTAAAGGACTTGAACCCAACTCTTCTCAAGCCCAGTCTAGTGCCGTAACCATTAGACGAGGCTTCAACTTTTTTTTTTTTTAACCTTGGTTGGGAACTCAGAGCATTAGATATGGAGCTGTTCACTTGTGGAGAGACAACTGGCAATCACTGGAGTTTTCAGATTTCGGGGGCCTCTTCCGGTCTGGTTGTAGGCTAAGAGTATGTCTATACTGCAAGTGCAACAGTGGCACAGCTGCAGCAGTGCTGCTGTCATGCCGTAATGTAGACACTTGTTACAGTGACAGAAGGGGTTTTTCCATTACTGTAGGAAATCTACCCCCTCAAGAGGCAGTGGCAAGGTCGACGGAAGAATTCTTCTGTCGACCGAGCTGCATCTACAGTGTGGGTGAGGTCAACCGAACTGCGTCCCACACGGAGGAAACTTTTTCACAGCCCTGAGCAGCGTAACTAAGTCGACCTAAGTTTTAGGTGTAGACCAGGACTGAGTTATGATGGCAGAACATTGAGCCTTGTTCTTCTTTTCGTCTCCTTTTGGCGATCAACAATCCATGTGCCCAGGCTGACTCTTTTGGATCTATAGTTGTCTTTGATACTGTTGCCCTTGAGGGGTTTTTGACACCACGAATCTGGAGTGATTGATGAAGCACTGGTTCAGTAGCTCAGCTCTTTTCAGAGAGAATCCAAAAGGAAGCAGCAGGCAATTGTTTTTGTGCCTTAAAACCCTCTTCTCTGTATGAGGAGATGCAAAAAGCTGTGGCACCTCGAGGGGGAGATGGCGAAGCAGTATGGGCGGCAGTGCCTTCATGATGCTGCTGCTGTTCAGCTCTGCGTTTCCTCCTTTTTGAACTAGGAGGATGATCTACTCTGGGCATGTGGGGTCTCAGTGAGAGTGAGCTGGCTGAAACACAATCCACACAGGGTGGAGATGACGCCAGTTCGTTGGGGACGTTGTCTGGAGGAGATGGCAGAAGGTGTGTCAGCCTGCTTAATGAAGGATTGTTGCCTACCTTTTGTTTTTCCCCTCAACAGAAGTTGATCCCATTAAAAAATATTACCTCATCCCCTTTGTCTCTCTAGTATCCTGGAACCAAAAGTTCTGCAACACCACTGCCTTTTGTTAGTCAGACGTGCAAAGCAAGGTCCTGCTGGACTGCTGACTGCTTTCTGATGGTCAAATAGCAGCAGTGGGTTTGTCCATCTGTCTCTCTAATAAAGAGATTGTGACCTTTCTTCCTTGGTGCAGCTTGCGCAGCAGGTGTCTGTGTCTCTGTCACCCTTAGATTGGGTCACTGCAGTACACACCACAAGGAGAGCCACCTGAAGACTGCATGAAAACTTCACTCAGTTCAGAATGCATCTGCCTCTTAGGCCTGGTCTACACTACAGAGTTAGGTTGAGACTTGAGGCACCTTACGTTGACCTAACTCTGTAAGAGTCTATGCTACAACGTTGTGCCTGCCGATGTAAGTCACCCCTACACCAACCTAAAAACTCCACCTCCGCTCACAGCTGTCAGCCCCAGGCAGGGGAGGGCAGTGGCTCCAGCTGTGAGCCCTGTGCGGGTCGGGGGAGCTTCAGCTGACAGTGCCTTACAATGTCCCACACAGTTGAGGCCGTACACCACTGACAAAGGGGACGTAGTGTGGTCCTGAACTGCAGTACCTCTATGGCGACCTAACTTAGGTTGACTTAATTTTTGTAGTGTAGAGTTGCCCTTACTCGGGAGCATGTTTTGTCTGGTGCATGTTACAATCCTGATCTTGAATCTGCAAAGCTTTGAGTTATTTCCCAGATGCAGTTCAAGTTCTTTATGGTCTGAATTTTAGCTATTTAGAAACCACCTCTCTCATCATGCCCTATGCAATATTGCCAACCCCAGCATTCAACAATCGTGAGTCAGGTCCTCAAAAGAAGTCATTATGTTAGCATCAAAATCTTGGATTTTAAAATAGTAACTCTTGGGTTCTTTTTATTTGCCTCCTTGTGCTGAAGGGTTCAGGCATCATGTTTTCAAGCTTTTCTCTGCAACCACGAGAGGTAGAAACTTACTTAAAAAAAATAAAAGCTGAGATTCTCAAGGTAACAACCTGATTCCAGCAGTTGGGGTCTTTAAGAAAAACACCTGGGAGACCCAGCATACCCCTTATAGCCATGGCTCATGAAACCTTACACAGGACACCTGAACAGCAGTAAGGAGCAGTTCAACAATAGGCTGAGTAGGTGCAGGATGATCGTGGAGTATGCCTTTGACAGATTAAAGGTGTGCTGGCGATCCCTTTATGGCAGGTTAGATCTCAATGAGGATAATATTCTCATGGGCGTAGCTGCGCGTTGTATATTGCATAATCTCTGTGAAGCTAAGGGTGAAAGGTTTGCTCAGGGATGGAGTGTTGAGGCAGAGCGCTTGGCTGCTGATTTTGAGCAGCCAGATACCAGGGCTATCAGAGGGGCCCAGGGGGAGGCAATGCGAATCAGGGAGGCTTTGAGGCAACACTTTGAAAATGAGAACCAGTAATGTATATCTCTGTGATTGGTGATGCAATGTTACATTACATGTAGTTTTCGTAGGAAGCAATGGTGACATTTGAGGCCTTACATTTCAGTAAGCAAATTATTAAACTACCTCTGTATGTATTGGTGGTGCTTGCTATCTCAATCTGTAGGAAACAAATAAAGGTGAGTTACCATTCAAAAACTTTGCTTTTATTGCACAAGAAACAACACACACCCACACACAAAGACGCTTGGTGGGAAAGGAGATACCTGGGAAGGACAGACTCTCAGAGCTGTGTGAGGTCCAGCTATGATTGTGAAAGTTGTCCGAGGTGGTGGAGTGAAGGGGAAACTGAGAAGTCCCGGAAAGGGGAAAGGACTGTGCGGGCGGAGTTTTGGGGGGCACAGAAAAGATTTCTGAATGTGCTGCAGGGGAGGGTGGGCATGCATCTGCTCAGTCTGCAGTTTTATTAAGGACTTCAGAATCTGTGTTTGCTCCTCCATTATTTTAATCATCCGCTCAGTAGCATCCTTAACAAACTCCTGATTTTCTTTTCTGTCCTGCCTTTCAGCTTCCCTCCGCTCCTTGCATTCCCTTTTCTCTCCATTGGAGAAATGCAGTATCTCCTGGAACACGTCTTCTTTGCTCTTAGGCGTTTTCTTATCTGGAAGAGATGCTCGGACGGTGTGTGTGGGGTGTTCCTCAAGGCTACATCTGCCGAAGCACAAGGAACAATGCACAGAAGCCTGATTGTTAAGTTCACACACAGCATTGAAACATTTCAGTAAAATATATCTCTGGTAACATACCAATCACTTTCTCACTGACCCTTGGCAAGCACACACCTCTGTGAACACCCAAAGCATGGTGAGTGTTGGCTGGGGTGGGGGAGCGCTCTACACGGGGGAAAGAGCACTCTGCAAGTGTTATGGTGCAGCCGACTAGGGAAAAAATTCTAAAATTCTTTTCCACAGGCAGGGGTCATTGTAGCAGATATCTCACTGCTGAGGGTAAACAGGGAAGTGAGGTTGCATCTACTACACACTTGTGGCTTCCACTCTTTTGTCAACAACACTCTGTAGTGTAGACAAAGCCTTAGTAAAAATACACCCATTTTCCCCCTCCAGTTTTCTCCTTAACTGTTTTTGTCCCTTATCCTGCAATTTGATCCATACAGGCACAATCCTGCCCCCCTGCGGAGTCTCATGAACTTCACTGGGGCCCTGTGCAGGTCTGCAGGTCTGCCCATGTAAATCATTTTGCAGGAGTGGGACCTTAGTAACTAACTGTTTTCAGTGAAGCACCTGAAGGCTGGAGTGGCAGGTTCTCCTGGCAAGAACAAAATGTCAGGGAGACTGGCGCACTTTCATGGGCAAACGCTGATTTGCAGCTTCCTTCTCTAATGTGTCTGTTCCTGAGCAGGGAAAGCGTTGCCCCTCTGCCTCTCTGCCATGTTCCTCTTGGCCAGTATGGTAGCATTTGAAAAAGAGCAAGAGGGGGAAGTGGGGGAAATGCTCCTGAATTGGAAGCAGCAGTAGGATGGTAAATGTCTTCATTATTGTGTCTCCCACAGAAGGGCAGAGATAACTTTCAAACAACAAGGGAGGCAACAGGGTCCTGTAGGTAAAGTAATGGACAGGGTTTTAGGAGAGCCGAGTTCAATTTCCGACTCTGCCACTGATCTGCTAAGCAACCCTTGGCAAGTCACTTTACCCTTCTGCTCCTCCTTTCAACCTTTGTCTCATACCAGGATGGATTAGTACATACTGTCTCCCTGCATTTCTTATGCAGCACCAAATGGACGCAGTGTTTCCGCCTCTTGTGATTTTATCGCAAGCCTTGCAATATTTGGTGTTTTTTCCTAAAGTCCCAGCTTCTGGTGTCTGGTTATTTCATGATATTCTCAGCTTCCAGTTCTTCAAAAAGGAAGTTTTTAGTCTTTGTGGTTGCAGAGACAAGCTTGGAAATGTGACCCAAGTGGATCCTAAAGGCTCAGAAACCAGGAGACAAATTAAAAGACCCTCCAGTTTAGTATTATTTTATTATTTCTCGTGGTTTTTAAGACAGTCTCATGATTGTTGCGGCCTTATATGTTTTGAACGCTTGGGGTGGGTGATACAATGGGCATAGTACTTCCTATCCCAAACAGTTGCATAGTGTGCCTGTGCAGTGCTGAACATTCGCCCCATTCCACGCCAGAGGAGGCTGTTTCAGCACCGTGATTCCTTTGTGCATATCAATGTGTTTGTAAAGGGAACCTTTAAGGATGGGGAGCACTATATAATGGTAAGATCACTTTTACTTCTCACGTGCTGCATTGCTCATGATACCCTACAAAAGTCTGCACTTCCCCTAACGAAAAGAATAAAATGCTGACCGGATGCAGCGATCTGCCATACTGCGGTGACATCAGTGTGAGCTGTAGTGTTTTGGAGAACGGTGCCCTAAAATGCTGGTGTAAATCTTGGGGCCCAATCTTGCCATACCGTGCTGGGCAGAACTCTCCCAGGTCCCATGTCAGGAGGCTGGCAGAGCGGTGCTATTTGTTAATTACTGTTTGTAAATTGCCTTGAGGTCCTTGGAGAAAAGGCACTAACCAAGTACTAGCAGTTACTGATTTTATAAGGGTGACCCTTTAGATCAGCAAAGGAGAGAGTCGGTTTTGCTAGGGAGCTTTTGGTGAGCTTGAAAGCTGCTGGGACTTTAGGGGCCAGTTCACAGAGGTGAGAAAGTATTTTAAAAGTCAGCAGCACTGAAGGAGTTAATGCACCTCCCACTCCCCCCCCAAAAAAAGAAAAGTGTCCAGCAGAAGGTCCTGTTTACTGTAGTTTCCCCAAGTCAGTCAAGTATTCAGGGACATGGGTTTCCATGGTAATGGGGCCTGTTCTTCAGCCAGCTGCAGATTAGCTCACTGGAAAGGAGTCAGGATGGGTCAGGCTAGGGAAGGGTGGGAAGAAAGACACAGGAGGGGGAAGGGGTGGAATTAACGTCACGAGCTTGAAGAGATAGTCACAAAATCAGGAAAGAGAGGAAAAAGTAACGGAAGAGTCTAGGGGAAATAAGCTCCACAAAAGCCAACGGGGGCAGGAAAAGGCTCTGGGCAAGAAACCGCTCTCCTGCTTGTGACTGGGGAATGGTTGAGAATGGAAACTGATCTGTATGGAGCGGGAACGTGGGGCTTTGGAGCGAAAGGAAAAATCCTGTCGAGTGGATTGTAAGGAACTCTGCTAACAAAAGAGGGGGCGAGCCAGGGAGCCATGCATCCAGATGTTGCTGCTGCTACCCGGGTGGAACTGGAGTTCCCCAAAATGAGAACTGAAGGTAAAAGAGCTGCAGCCCAGCTACTGCCACTGAGAAAGGTAGGACTGGGATGCCAGTGTCAGAACTCCTCTGAAATTAGGCTTTGGGGTGGGGAAGGGATTGGGAGGAAGGGCCTGGGGTGGAAGAGGATGGTGAGATAGAGGTGGAGCTGTTTGGGGATCCATTCTGCGACTGGTGTTGGAGCTGTGGAACAAATTTGTCAAAGCAGCTGCATTGATCAGGGTGTGGGGAGGAGGGAACATTGTAATCCAATTGGTCATTGACAAAACAGATTGCGGTGCCCCCTATTTTTTTTTAAAGGGAGAAAATGCAACCATGCTAACAAAAGGGATCTACAGCGAGAGCCCAGCGTCTTGCTCACAAGTAGTTTTGGGGCGATCAGTAATGCAGAGAGTAAAGCAGCCTCCCCCCGCCTATCTCACCACTCTCTTTTGCCCCTATAGTTGCCGTGCGGAGCTCCCAGGAATGTAGATCGCGCCGCAGACTTACACATGAGGGTTTTCTTTCCTTTTTAGGGATCATTTGTTGTTTTAAGGAGCCAGATGGAGGCTCAGTCTAGCGGGGCTGGAGCTGTTTAATGTCATTGTAACATAAGGCTAATGATATGTGCACGTACACATACACGTCTCTAACTCTACCCTTTGATTTGGCTGGGAGAAGTACTTGCATTAGCCTCTTGGTTTATTTATTTTTTCCCAGCAATGAAACATAAATGGTTAAAGTTCTCTCCGTTCCACACACACACCCCAGCCCAAAGAATTAATTAGCTGGAAAGCGCAGCTATCTAGAGAACTGACTGATTTCACACACTGCACTGCAGGAATGGGGTGGAGACCGTAAGGAAGGATGATTAATTTTGGAAGGGAGCAAAGGTCTGTGAGCCTGATTCTCTTGTCGCTTGCGCCTATGTAAATCAGGAGCAACTCAGTGGAAGTCCATCAGTTACAGTGACTTGGTGTTTGTGTGTATGAAAGGGGGGAAAAGTCTCCCAAACATTTCAACACAGTTATCAATTGTAAAAGCATTGGTGTTGCAGCAGAGAGGAACAGACTGTTCCCTAAATCATTTTGAAAGTCCAGGTTGAAAGCAAAACAAAATATCAAAACCGCTCGGGGGCGGGGGCAGTGAGAAGGGTGTTGGATGAAAAGATTGTGTAATGTTGCTGTCTTTCCCATCACACTTCAAAAGCACACTCTCCTTCATAACAGACCATCATTAGAATTCCTGAGGATGGAGAAATAAATAATAATAAATAATCATAATGAAAACAATTTCCCCAGCTCAACGACAGTTAGTCTCCCTTGGATGGAGAAATTGTAAGTATTCCATTGCCTTTATAATGCTTTACATTTCCAGCAGCACGTTCCCAAGTGGAAAAACTGACAGGCACATTTTTCCTCTAAATTATAGGGGGGGAAGCAGTAATAAATAGAACAGAAATTAAAAAAAAGTTGCTGGGCTATGTCATGTAATAATGGCTGATTTTCACTCTGCTGCTTTAAGACCCATTGTGGAGTCAAAGCAAACTCTTTGCAAGGAAACGACATTGTTGGGTTTTTTTGTTCTTAGTACAAGGAAAAGTTGTTTTAATTTCTGCTGATATACAGGAAAGAGACAATAGGACTTTTGCTTTCTCGTGGCTGGAGATTTTAGATAAAGGTATGATTTAAAGGGATAAAGCTGAGGGACTTGAGAAATTAGGTAAAAGCAGCAATGTGCAAACTGGTTTTGTGTATCACCCCTGGGAAGAGAAATGCAAAAAACTCAGAGGAAATTTTTGTCTGTTCAATTTTTTTTTGTCTAAATATTTGCTTCTGATTTACGAGACAGAAAACAAAGGTGGTAAGCATATTCCCTCGTAAGAACAGCCATATTGGATCAGACCAATGGTCCATCTAGCCCAGTATCCTGGCTTCTGTCAGAGGCCAGTGCCAGATGGTTCAGATGGAATGAAATGAACCAGGCTATTTCAAATGACCCTGTCGTCCAGTCCCAATTTATGTCAGTTCCTTAGCTCTGTAGCGGTCTGTAGTGTACTTTTAATCCAGCATTTTCTTAACAAAAGCAAATTTCAAAAGAATATTGAGATCCAAAACCAGTCACGTGTAGGTCACTGGTTTGAATGTAGCCCAGATAAGCAGTGACTCTCAATAATAGCTATTTTATTATCGTTCAACGAGACCTATGTGAAATAAGTTGCTAGTCTCAGTCCAGTTCCCAGTGGACTAGTGTCTAGTCACAAAACCCACTACTGAACTGGCATTCAGCAAAGGCATGGAAGATTGAATAGAGATGGGCACATAACTAGTTTAATGTCTCACCCTAGAGGTTGTCCCTATTTCAGGGCTGAGGGGAATGGATGGGGCAAAGTGGGTGAGCTTGCTTGGCAGCTATCAGTGGTCTTTTGCTACTAAACTGGAGACTTCACTCTCTGGTGCTTTCAATCCTGCGCCTTTGTCTAGCACTAATCTGACTGTAAAAAATAACACAATGACCACAATCAAATGCTCAATGAACTAATTCTTAGGATGGAATCCTGGCCCCATTGAAGTCAATGGCAAAATTACTTCATGGGGTCAGGATCTCACTCGTAATTTTTAGTTTGATTGGCTTTTCATTTCTTGGATTGCTTGAAATGTCCTTATTTAATTTACTATAGATGGAGCTCTCAGCACTAACTACATTAAGTGGCTCAGTAAACATGGCATCTGATTTCTACCCTTGATGGTGACCCTGAGAGAACTCACCTGACCATAGAAGAGAGGTTCAAATCACCTCCCTGTCATAGTGTCTTATGATAATGAACATTAATTAATTAGCCATAGGGCTCAATCGGAACAACAGCTGGGAGGGGAGTGGGAGAGAATGTACAGCTATCTTTGATCCTCTGTTCTTATATTGTGAAATGCACTATGAGGGACAAACTTTGTGAGGTGGCACGGCCCGTCAGACCCAGAGCTTCTGGTTCTATCTGTTAATCTAAGCTGTGGGGTGCCCAGATGCCACAGGTAGGGGTGCTATACAAGAACCTTGATAGAATCTAGGCATTTATACTGTGCTCATCACCATAGTACCTGAATCTGATAGCTGGAAGCAGCATCTTCCCACCAGTACTTGTAGCTCAAAGGAATAGACTACAAGCTTCTTTTGCCTCCTAATCATAAACACTAAATAGACTTTGCTTGGTGGCCCTGGTGGTTAGTACTTTGCAGGGCATTTCACAAGACCACAGTTTAATTGCTGGTCCGGTTGGCAGAGCCTAGAGACAATACTTGACCCTGGGCAAAGCTTAGTAACTTGTGGCTCTGTAGCAGCTCTCGCCATTAAAGCAGGGGTGTTGCTAGGCTCTTGAGACAGTGGCATCTAGACTGCGAGACCTCAGCTGGCATAGCCTCGGAGCTATGCAGCTGTGGTTCAATTCTCTGACACCAATAGCCTGCCCACAAGCAGAAGGCCCCAGCCTGGCTCTCACTAGCCTAGTTACACTTTGCAGGGTGACAGGTGGCTCTGAGAGTAGGGGAGAGATGGAAGGGGAATCCTGAGGGCTCCAACAGGAATGCAGAGGTCCCAGAAACATGTGGTTACCGTCTCATCCAGTTGTGTATAATCCTGGGATAATTTCTGTGACTGGATTGTGGTTCATTACTGCACAATGATCTACATGCTTCTGGCACAGAGTTTTCTAATAAAGCTTGAGGGCTGCATTTCTGAACCACCAGAAAGTGAGTAACACCAAGTCAAACCAGCACTTAGCTCTGTCGGAGTGGAATATTTTCCCTTGACACTGAGAGCCTCTCATTGTAATCTTAGTTGTCATCATCATTATATCGTTTGTGTTTTCACATCTGGTCTCGGCAATAATGAATTTAAAAAATTATACAAAATCTCAGTATGTCAGTAGGTCCTAATCATCATTGTTTAGTCTTTCAATAGCTGAAAGTATTTAAATGAGATGAAATCAAAAGATTCCCAAGACAACAGGCAGCTCTTAGAGGAAGTGAAGAATAAGAACTGAGAACAAAGAGTGCTAGAGTGACCAAAGTAAGCTGCAGATTTATAGCTCAACTGGTAGCACTTTTTGATGTCTTACACCAGTCCTTGGCTGAGCAGTCAGTGCTGACAAGGCAGTGCAGAACAGGTCATTGCTAGAGATGGCCTTCTTCAAACTGAGAGCTTAAAACAAGGTCCTTTCTGCCTCTTTGTAGTAGCTGTTGAAGATCCCATGGTACTGCTTGTGAAGTCAGGGATAAACTCTGTGTCCCAAACATCATTCTCTGTCTCAGTTAAACAGATTCTAATGACAGCTGCAGCATGACAACTATCTAGCTCACTGCCCTGTATAGTGCTTTGGGATACCCAGGCTATACAGGGCATGGTGTGATGCTGACTATTCTGTTAAAAAGAGAGGGGCAACTACATCGTCTGTTTAGTGTTGACAGCATGCTCAGTGCTATATGTAAAGGAAAATATGGTTCCTTCTCTGAAGAACTTACCGCCTAAATGAAAAGGCAACATAAGATGCACTGGGAGACCCAGAGGATGATGCTAGCTTCCTTCAAACCTTTCCACCATGCCTGCCACATTAGTCATTCCACAATTTTCATATTAAAAAAATAGAGACTATACATAATTAGTTAAGGCACTGATTTTTGGAGGTGCTGGGCACTTCAAACTCAAGCTGAAGTCAATAGGAGCTGGGGGTGAGGAACTCTGAAAATCAGGCTTTGATGGCACATAACTTATTTATGTAGATCAGAACTGAAGCCACGTTGTGCTGGGCACTCTAAAAACATAGAGGCAGACATAATGCCTGTCCAAAGAGCTTGCAAACTAAGAAGTACTTCAATCTGACTTGGGGGCCAGAAAGCCAGCTGGTTAAATGTGGGTGATACGACGACGGGGTATTTTGAAATAACCTGAAGGATGTCACACCCTTTTTGGCTCCCTGTGGATATGTTGCCATGTGCTTGTGTGGTTCTGTTTTTCTTTTGTAGCAGTTGACACTTTCTGTCTTTCCTGAATGGCTGTGGAACAAAAGGAAAACATCACCCTGCCAGATGGAGGCCCAACTGGGAGGAGATAATTCTCCTCATCCCACTCTTTTTGTGAAATCCAGGGCTGTTGAGAGGGGATCTAGCCAGGAGGTTTCTTCAAGTTCATTCTGTTGTGGGAGCAGGTTAATTCAGATGCTGAGAGGTGCTCTCAGCTAGTCAGGGCATGGCTATCAGCTCTTCAGGACAACATTTCTGAGGTAAGGGCTTAAGTTTTAGTGGTTGTTACAGCTTTTGACAGAATCCCAGTTGCTGGCTTGAGGAGGCTCGGAAGGGGTGGCATTTGCATTAAAGAGTGAAAGTTGAAATAAGAGTTGTCATTAATCAGCTTGTCAGTTTCTTAAGGACTGAAAGTCTACCCTTGGGGAGGTGATGACCATCAGGAGCTGGACATTCCAGCCTCTCTTTGACAGCCTATTGTGACACAACTCTAATGAACTGAAAAATAAACCAGCTGCCGATATTCACTAGATGCTGCCGAACTAGGAGGATACAAGATGAGCACTACTTTGTCGTAATGAGATCCGGGGAGAGGTGGTGTTTTTCCCATAGAAAATTAGAGCGAATGGGTCTGGGGTACTGGTTCAGCACGCATTGCATTTTGCTTGTGGGATTTTTTTGTTTGTTTGCTTGTTTGTTGTTTTGCATATATAAATAGTTCTAACTATATATGTAAATAGCTGGAAGTGACAGCTGGGATCCAACTGGATTCATCTACATGCTGTTCTTTGTGCCTAGTGAAGTGCAAATGAGTTCAGTTTCATCCTAGTCGCTAGCGATTGGCTATTTGTGTTCCACACTATTCAATCCATGGTTTTTCTATAGCGCCTGTGGCCATAGTATCTAAATATTGGCTTCAGCAGGAGCTGAGGGTTATCACCACCTCTGGAAATCAGGTCTTTTTTGTTTAGGTGCCCAGATCTAGATTTAGGCACCAAGTTTGGAAATTCTGACCCAGGTATGTGTGGCTAGTGGCATTAGAGGGATGGTCTGTTCCTGGAAAAGCCTGTTTTCTTAACCGAGGGGTCATGGCATTATGTCAGGGTGGCAACCTCCCTGCCCTTCCCATATTGTTAAACAGGAGGGGGGTTCTGGTTAGATTCCCAGCTAGATATGAGAGGGTCCAGTATGGAACAGGTTGAGAACCTCCTTTGAAGTGTGTCTCACTGAGAGCTTCATAGGGAGACAGCCATGCTATGAAGTCATTTAGACAGATATTTAATGCCAAATTTATAGCATGGTTCTAGCATGCTTTCCCTGACTGTTGCAGACAAGGATTTTTTTCCTCTGCGAGAGCCCGGGTACATGGTCCAGAACAGTGGTGCTCCGGGATATCCCTAAGCCTTCTCCAACGTGAGCTTAGCTATATACACATCTCTCAGCCTGCCACGGTTCCAGTGTGGGACACAATGTGTGTGACCAAGACCCAAAGGTAGGGACACCAGAAATGATTCATGCAGGAAGTTTGAAATGCCGTGTCACTCCTTCCTGCACGGTAGGTAATATTTTTCGATAGTCTCTGTTTCATCCTTTCTGATGTAAATAATTTTCCATAACAAAACGGACTTGGACTCTAGGGAAACGTAAATGAATGGCATCCCTTGGATCTGAGAGAGAGGCAGTTGTAATGCAATCCTCATTTAAAAAGTAAATAAATAAAAAGCTCACAACCCCTAAGTTAGGGAAGCCAGGCTAGAATCAAACCAGTTTCAACCCCAGGAGTTAAAAGAGTAGTCAGCAGTGTGGCATGACCACTGACGTTCACTTTAGACTGATTAAGCTTGTTGAAAGAAAGGATTAAACAGCGAGGGCCTGATTCTTGTTTACACCAAGGCCGCTTCACACTGCGAATCAGGCCCAAGTGTTACCTAATGTCTTTAGTTCCTGAGAAGGTCCGTTAACACATGACCTTTGCCACAGTGGTATGTGTGTATGCTGTGATTACCTCCCAAAGGGGTGGAGGATGCAAAGGCATGTGGGTGTTAGGGTGACCAGATGTCCCGATTTTATAGGGACAGTCCCGATATTTGGGGCTTTGTCTTATATAGCTGCCTACTACCCCTCACCCTCTGCCCTGATTTTTCACCCTGGTTGTGTGGTCACCCTAGTGGGTGTGCACATTGGAGCAGTTGGAGCGGGAGCAGTAATTCAGTGGGCAAGCTGCTGTGCTCAATGGAGACTGAGGGGGTTAGCGCCAGGTCTCACTCTAACTGATTCTCAGGCTCTCCTAACAGCTGTGGAAGGCCTTGCTCCGTTCTGTTCTCATGCGCTGGGAAGCAGCAATGTTTATGCGATGAAAGGGAACAGAAGATGGCTTTTCTTGACTGCTCCCTTTACGCGTACACACACTGGCCCTACGCCAGCCATGATGGAAACTCTCTCCTCATGAGCAGAGAGAGATGGGCGGGGGGGTGGGGGAGCAGGGAAAGAGCGGCCCACAAGCAGAGGAACCAGAGGAAGTGAAAATAAAACCTCAAACCCAAGCACAGATCAGACGGTAACAGCTGCGCCAGAGTTCATTAGTGGGTCTTTTCTCAGGTCAGTGGCTTCAGATACCCCTTCAACAATAACTCACTTTCAGCAGTAGGTAAGTTCAGTGTGGGATGCTGGCCCTTTAAAAATATGGGATGGAAAACCAAAGTAAAAGCCAAAATGAGACGAACAGGGATTGTAAATTAAGCTGTTGGAGGCCTTGTCTGCATTGGCTACAGTGGGCCCCATACACTGGCATAGGTGTAGCACTGCTTGTGGTAGCAGTGCTGGAAGATGTAGTGTAGACAAGTGTCAGACATTTTTGCCATGGTCTCCACTATAACTTCACGGTCGCTAACACTGGTGGAGCTGCAACTGGGCGTGAATTAACGATCTATTGTTTACCAAAGTAGATACAGCCAGTAAAAACAGAGAGTTAGAAATCTGACTTGGGAGAGATAGGGAGAGGGTTCCTCTCTCCACCAGTCAGAAATACACCCCCAGCCATGGCCTCCCGTCACAACCATCCTGCTATGCCATCTTCTGCTCTTCAGGTTCTCAACCAGCAACCTGACCGTGACTCACCAGCTGACAGTGCAATCTGTCCCCCTCCTGCTTGATGGGGTGCCCCATTCTCCCTGCCAGGCTCCCCCAGCAACTTCAGTGATGCCAGCTAGATCCCTCAGCTGGTGCTGCGTTGACAGCTCTCTGGCTGGGGCTGCAGCAGAAGTGGCGCTGGTAGCTATGCAGCCCAGTTCCCTAAAAGAAACACCGCTCGTTAAGGGGAAATAGAACTGTTAGGCCAAGTTTTCAAACCTGGGTGCCAAAAATTAGGAACATGGGATCAAACAATGACACCTACATAGACGTGGCCTGGTTTTCAGAAGTGCTGAGCGAGCACCCATGAATCCCCAGGAAGTCAATGGGAACTTTGGGCGTTCAGCGCTTGAGAATCAGGCCACACTCATCTAGGACCATTAATACAGATTTCAGAGCCTATCGTTAGGCACCCAGGTTTGAAAAGTTTGCCCTTGTTTTGATGATCTAGTGGCCGGCTCATCATCATGGCTTCTCTTCATGAGAGAAGGCTGGTGTTTCCCTCCCCACAATCACAATGTACGCTTCATGGGGGCTGCTTCACTGCAGTTGCCTTTGTTATAGTACCTGCAGTGGAGCTGATGCATTGTGATGGAGGGACTAGTCCCACCTGCAGTGACTACTGCAGCACCACAACTCTCTCTTGAATCAGCCACAGTGGGTGTGAGTGCAGAAGGGATGGCTTGGTGCAAAGCAGAGACATTAGCGCTGTACCTAGACTTCGTGGGGTCACAAGCGCAGAGCCTGCCAGTTGACTGAGTCCTTCATCATTACAAGGAGGTGAAATCAGTATTGTTCAGGGGTTTGGTGTGACAGCTTAAAAAGCAAGATCCTGGTCTGCTCTGCATGGATTTGAGATTTGCAGTGAGATCTAGGGTTTGACTAGAATGATGTAATACATTTGTAGGGCAGAAGGTGCCACTAGGTTTATCTTTCTCCTTGGTACACAGGCCATACTAATGTGATGTTAAATGTGATTCTACACATTTAAGGACTGTCATAGTTAAAACTGTGTCCTCTGGTTGTGGTTCTTGCCTGCTCTTAATACTTAATATTGTGTTGTTAGTTAACACCTGTTATAATCCAGTGTTATTTACCAGTGTAGACAAGCCTTTCATAAGACTAGGATTTTGCCCTTGGGCATTTAGCTAAACTGTCCTGCTCCCTACACTTCCACAACACTACCGGACAGTTTCTCTGAGCCTGATGGTGATATTTCTGCACTCCTGTGTGGATGTGGTATAGATACCATCACTCCAGAGTGCAGGTTGCGTTTGTTTAGCTTTCAGTTATCAGCCTGAGGTTTGACACCTCCACTCAGGTGTGTACTGTCTGCAGGACCAGAAGAGTACAGTGTTCTGAAAGAATGGGGTTGCCATTGCAGCATCTCCACGGTAGAATTTCCAAACTCTGCAATGGAGTTTGCGATAAAGCTTCCATCTGTTTCCCATCCCAGGCGAGCCATCTTTGCCGGACCAGGGTCAGGGTTCCACACAGGAATTTCCAGTCAGTGCTCAGCATGGACCTGATGCAGTTCCCACTGAAATTAATGGAAGACTTTTTATTGGCTTCAGAGAGGACCTGGACTGGGCATTGTGGCCTCAATTCTGCAAGGCTCATTATTTTTATTATTTGTACTATTGTAGTGCCTAGGAGTCTTGCTCAGGGAATAGGCCCCCATGGTGCTGGGCACTGGACAAACACAGAACAAAAAGAATGTCTCGGCCCCAAAGAGCTTACAATCCAAGTGTGAGACAACAGATGGATACAGACAGATCAATGGAGCAGTACAAGGAAAGGATGACACAGTATTGGTCAGCACGGCAGGCAGTGATCTCAGCACTCCAGCAGCTTAACCATTGTTCAGTTTTTTGTAGTTTCACGGAGCAGGAGAGTTTTAAGGAGGATCGATTGGTTTTGTGGCTGTTTATAGGGAACTTCTCCCAAGCATGAGGGGCAGCACTGGAGAAAGCACAAACATGCTTGATGGAAAATGTAACAAATGGATGGTGGAAGCTGGCATTGTGGGCTGATCTGAGGTGGGAGTTGACTTTTTGATACTGCATAAGAGATGACAGGTAGGGTGGGGATAGGTCATGAAGGGCTTTGAAAATGAAGACAAGTAGCTTATATTACTCATGCATGTTACATATACAAGTAACCCCAATGATGTGTGCAGTTCAGCACATGCTTAACCTGCCTGCTGGATTGTGGTTTATTAATGTAAATCCTCATCTCCTTATAAATGAATCAATGGAATTTTTATTTGTAATGTTCTTTATCTTGTTTCGGCTTCTTTAACTGTTTTTTTTTTACCCAAATTAGTGAATAGTTTGTATATGATTTATCTAAAAGAGCTTTTCAAGAAAATAGTGTTTAAGGCAGATGTAGAAATAACACTTCACAAGGTTTTTCTTTCTTTCTTTCTTTCTTTCTTTCTTTCTTTCTTTCTTTCTTTCTTTCTTTCTTTCTTTCTTTCTTTCTTTCTCATTAAATGTAAATATTATTTTAAAGAACATTATTAGAAGGTTGTAGGTTTTATTATTTAAAAATCTGAAATGAGGAGTTTAAGGTTAAAAGTGAACATCTGGAAGTCAGGCAACTAAAATATTGTGTCAATATTTAAATAAAAATTCAGAAATCAAATTTAAGCCAGGACCAAAATGTTCACTCATGGGTGACTATCGGCAAGACACATCTCACTTCACTCTCCCCAAATGTCAGGATTGTATGTTCTAGTTGTAAAAATGTAAGCAAAAGATTGTGTTATAATTCACATGTATAGGGAAGAGTCAAATCCTTTCATGTCATAACTAGGCTCTGATTCAGCAAAGCGCTTAAGCATGGGCTTAACTTTAAGTTTGAGTTGGAGGCAATGGGACTACTCAGGTATTTAAAATTAAGCACATGCTTAAGTACTTTGCTGAACTGGGACTCAAATGGTGGTCTAGCTAGAGTTCGTTGGAGGAACTTCGATGGAGCAATATTTCCTTGGAATATATGGTTCTGTCAAAATCAAAACGCTTTGGAAGATCAGGTCAATGTTGCTGGAATTTAATGTAGAGGAAAGAAAAGGGGGGGGGGAGAGTGCAGACAATGTCAAAACATCTTATTCCAGCTTTACAAAAGAAACTAATATAATACCTCCCATGAAAAAGTCAAAATCAAATCAAAACATCAAAACATTTTGAATTACCTAAAAATGTTATTTTTTAAATTTTCCTTCACATCGAATTTCGATATTTTGGGTTTTGCTCTGATTCGGAATTAAGCTAAATTTTAAAATCTCAAAATCCTTTACAAAGTAGAATTCCCATTCTCTGCCCAGTTCTAGTGCTAGCCTGCAACAGTGAGGGGTTCAACACAAGGCTGGTGTTGGATCCTTAATTGAGGATTTCCAGATTCTGGCATTTAGATTTGAGCTGCAGTGTTCTGCTTTCCTGACTGTTAAATGTTTGACAACTTTAAAATACCAGCAGTGTTCTAATCACTTTGTGTTTAAATTAATAGATATTTGCAAGCATAACTAAGGTGTGTGGGCTTGAGGCTTTTCTTGGTTTTGTCTGGGACTATAGCCAATGAAGTACTTTGGGGAGTACAGTATTCAGATCTATGGCACTGATTCAGCAAAACACTTCAGCTCATGTTTAACTTTAAGTATGTACTTAAGTCTATTCCTATTTAGCAAAGCACTTAGGTCACTAATTCAGGAAAGCACATAATCAGGTACTGAACTTTAAACACAGGCTTAAGTCCTATTGAGGCCAATGGGAATTAAGCATGTGCTTAAAGTTAAGCACTTGCTTAAGTTCATTCCTGAATAAGGATGGACTTAAGCATGTGCTCAAGTCCTTTGTTGAATCCACGCATGTGTGCATTTCCACACTAGAGACAGGCAGGAATGTTGCCCTCCTCTTAATATCCTGTGAGATTCTTTGCCAAGGTCATTCTGACGAGCCACGTTACCACAAGCAGTTCAGGCGAGATGTGCTAATAGTGCTGGTATTTTGCTAGCACTGTGCATGACCTGCACATGTGAATGATTAAATCAACCCATCAGAGTGTCCTATTGAGAGAAAAAAACACTGAGCTTGCTTTGGGGAAGGGGTGGATAACATGCCCCTCTGCATCTTTTGCTGAAAGGTTTCCCACTGCACAGATGTGAAGCTGTTGAGATTCCGTTGCCATAAAGCCGCACAGCACAGCAGAGTGAGGAGAATGCACTATGCAGGAGGCTTGGTGGGCCATAATGCTGGAGGTTTTATTTTCATGGCAAAAAGTGCCAATTTTTGTGGAGCAACACTGCAAATTTCACAGAGCAATATTAGAACTCATAAACACATATCTTAAAACCCAGTATCAACCAAACAATATTTTATAAGATACTACAGATGCTCCAGCACATACCTTGAGAAGGGAAGAAAAAAATTCCACTCCATTTTTGGATTGTTTTTAGACTTCGAAAAAGTCTAAAAATCAAAAGATCTGGGGCATGTACCGGTAACTCATTCAAAAGTGCATCACATTTGAAGGGTTAAACATCTAGAAATATGATTCCTTCTAGGAGTGAAGTGTTGGGTTATTCAGAACACTGAGTGGCATGTTAGCAAGTGTAAATGCCTCCACCATATTGGGAAGGGCTTCTTTTCACACACACGTTATGTTCTGCTTTTATACTGCAGAGCTCAAAATCTGGCCAAAATAGACCCCATAGGCCTGATCCAAACCCTACTGAATTCAATGCAAGCCTTTCCATTGATTTCAACAGGCTTTGGATCCGGCCCTAATTGAGAATCTGCTTTTGTCTGCCTTGCCCCTTTAGGCTGTGCGTACAGTAACCCATCGTTGAATTCTCAAAGGTACTGAGAAGCGGCCTTGGGGTGATGGATTTTGTTCCAATTTACACTGAGGGGTCATGCACTTTGTAGCACGCACCAGGGCTCCATGTTGCTAGGCTCAGCAGAGAGCCAGGGCTTCAGGTGTTCCCTCTTTTTTCCCTTTTGTTTTCCAATTTTACCCCAAATCAGTAGGGTTCTGGTCATTGATGCCAAGAACATTCCCTGAAATGTTGAGATTGATTGGATGCTGTATACATAAGTTATTGTGTTACAGACAGACATACTGACTGACAAACGGAGAAATGCCTTCAAATTCAGCACAAGGCCTTCACAAGCTTGACCAATAAGAATCCCTCTACCAAGATGGCGGCAACATTCCAGTCCTGCCAAACACAGAGTAGAAGCATAAAGTCCCACCACCGGGAAACCAAGACTCAGTGGCTGTGTCTGCATTGGAATATTTTCCCTAAGATTTCCCACTGGTGCATTTCTATCAGTGGCAGCAACAGTGCCGCTAGTGTAGACATGGTTCTAATTGGTTACTGGCATTGAGTGATCCAAACATCTAGCTCTGAACAATCCTAGACAATACAGTACTAAAAATACTGGTGGCTAACTCCCACCATTGCTATCACTGTTGGGCTACACAGAGGAAAATTTGAGGTGGAAAGAAAATCTAGTGAGGGGCCACTGGCTAGTCTTGTTACGTTCCTTAGATGCCCAAAGATGCCAGGCAGCTGGGAGCTTCTCAAGAAAAAATGGGATTGGCTTTAATAACCACAAATTTAACCAAAAGGTGCCAGCATTTCAGGAGCTGTTTGGTTTTTTACACTTGTAAATTCTGGGGTGCTTAATACCCAGCTTGTATAAGAGTTACATACGACAGTGGGGAGAGATTACTCTTCTGAGTTTGAACAGTCTGGGGACTTTCTCAGAGACAAAGAACTCATTCCTCATGAGCACCATGGTTTCTCAACGCAGACAGCACTCACTGAGGAAATAAGAATCCCAGACCTCATGTACATAGAACTGGAGCTATTCATGCACCCTGGTTCCAATCCCTCTGCTAATTCAGCGAGGTTAGGATTCCACTCAAACTCTCATTTTATTTTGGGCTCTCTGCTCTTTAAGAAGTCAAGTGTGATTTTGAACTATGTTAGACTTTCTTTTTCCCTTAATAAAAGGCATGTAGAAAATAGTCTCTACAAATGGCTGGCACACAGATGTACACCAACCCTATTCTTCTTTCATGTCAGGACTTATAGAATTAATTTAGCATTATATTTTCCCTCATTCTTTCTCCACTTGTGGACAATCCTTTCTATGGAAGATGATTTTGGTATGATTTATAATGAATTAATTTAATCTGGAATAAAATAGAATGTTGTACTGTGCAACTTTTCTTAAACAACTGTCCCAAAGAGCCAACAAAAATTGGTGATCTATTAGAGGTGGAGGATATTGGCTTGAATATGGACGTGGCCAATAGAGACCAGGGTCAGTTCCTCAGCTGATGTAAAATGACATAGCTCCATTTGACTGCAGTTGAGTTACAACTGTCTAAACAAGTTGAGGATCTGGTCCCAAGATGGTTTGCCATTTGAAAGATATTTCATGACTCATGTGAAATGAACTGATGGCACCCTGTGATTCTATTTCAAACATTATATTTCCATTGATATGCTGATTTATATTCCCACACAAAGTACTCTGTAAACACAATTTTATAAGTATTTTAACAATACATTTGACATGGAAACTTCTTAATCCTACTGTAAAGTACAATATTATGAGAAACAGCAATGAATATATTGTCAGAGTTAAGGTTGAATTCTTATTTATACTTCTATGCAAGTATATAACTCTTGGATGAAATGTTGTGTGAAAGAAGTGATTTCTCAAGTTTGTGAAGCAGGTTTGCCTGAAAATTTTTTATGTTTTTAACATTCCTTTCAATTAGGAATTGACTTAGCTCCATGTTAGCACAATTTGTTATGATGAAAATTCTCCCCTCCTTTTTGTTTGGGATTGTAAATGTTAATGCAATTAATGTTAATGTTAATGTAAATGTTAAAGTAAGCTGACGACAGATTTTCATTAAGTAAATACTGTCACATGTGAATGTTTATTACTTATGGAGGAGGTGGCAGGAGGGATGCATATTTAAATGCTAAACATACTTCTTACCAGCCAAGAAGTAGATCAAGTGTAACATTACAAAAGCACTTTTGGGGCCTCCTCTAGTGAAAAGAAGATGACGGGAGAATTTCCTCTTAGGTCTGGTTTACTAATAGTTCCTATATAGACAATATTGTCAAAATCATCTTTATTTGCGGTCACAGATAACTTAAACAACACAGGACCGAAATAGAGTTTAACCGTAATTCCTTCCTATTAAAGTGCATCGTAATGTTGAGAAATGGATCTCCAAATTAGATGGACTATTATGTAATCTTGTGAATGTAACTGGATGCAGTTGAGTGTGTGCTCTTGTGGAAGCCACTGTCTAGGCCGACAGACCTGGGACTGAACTGAGGACCTCAGAGCATGACTGCTACAGTTTTAGCTAAAGCACTGCACCTGGGAGTTATGACCGGCTCCCATCCTCTGTGGATTGGTCATAGAGAGGAACCTGACACACATTGGAGAGGGGAAGGATTGCAAAGGTAATCTGTCTCCAATCCTGGGAAGATTGTGTTTATCTCTCAGAGAGACTGCATAGGCTGTCTGGTTAACATGTTGGTAACACTTGTGGTACTTGTCACGTCAACAAAGCATTATTGAATTCAACTGAGTGCAGTGTGTGTGGCAGGGGTGTGCTCCGCCCCTGCCTCTTTCCAGACAAGCAAACTGTTTGGAGACCTTCTTCAGGCAAAAGACCCAGTGATTGATTTACAGAGTTCATTCCCACCCACCACCTTTACACATCGTGGCAGCCAGGGCCGGCTCTGGCTTTTTTGCTGCCCCAAGCAAAAAACAAAAACAAAAAACCCACGGGTGGCAAAAAAAACGGCAAAGCGGAAAAAAAAAAAACACAACCTGCGGCGCGGCGGGAGCCAGGGTGCGGGGGGGAGAGGGGGAAGGAGTGGGGGGAGAGAGAGAAGGGGGGCGGCCAGGGCTTCAGCGGGACGCTGCCACGCAGCTCCTACCCCCGCGCCGCCTGCCGGGAGGGCTCCGTGCCACTCCGGTCCACTGGGAGGGAAGGACGCGGACTGCCCTGCTGAGCTTGCTGCAGGGCGCTCCCGTCCTCCGTGCCACCGCCCCCAATAGGGCGGCCGGAGCGGAACACACACACACACACACAAAAGCGTCGGTGCTGCCCTAGGATTGAGCGGAATGCCGCCTCCTACAAGCTGCCGCCCCAAGCACCAGCTTGCTCAGCTGGTGCCTGGAGCCGGCCCTGGTGGCAGCAGCTAGAACAGTATTCTGGGGCTCTATGGCTCCTGAGCCCTGCAAGGGAGACATCCTGTGTCCTTGGCTCTTCCAGCCTACAGCTCTTCCGCTTTCTCTCTCCCCACTTGGCACTTCCTTCCTGTGCCTTTGCACCTTCTGAGTCACTGAGGTAATTAGGCTGGGGAGAGTTAAAAGCTATCTTCAATCTACCAATATAGCAGAGTTCCCATATTCAGGTATACGGGGCCACTGATTGAAGTCACAGTGATCAGAGTGCTGGATCAACTGCTGTTGCCCAGCACTCTGTCACCATGTGCTCATTTCTCTGGGAATTCCTGTCAGCGTGAGGGAACAACTGCTTGAATGTGGATGCCTGATTGAGCAAGAGGGACATTAAAAACTAAGGGTGCAATGCTAGCTCCATTGAAATTAAGGGAGAAGTGAGGCAATGGTGATTCAGACGATGATGCCAGGAGCAATCAGTGGGTCTGGGAGCTTTGGAGCCCCTACAAGGGACTTGACTACAGAAGGGTCCTGCTTTGACCCTTTGTCCTGGACCCTGTAAATCCTGGCTACAGTGCTGGTGAAATGCATTCTATGTTAGCTTCACTGGAGCAAATGCCTTCCCCATGCACAGTAAAATATCTTTGGGCCTGATTCAGAGCATACAGGGTAGGACACTGGAATAGAAGACTGGATGTCTTTATAAAAAATATACTGTAGCTCATCCACAAGATATGGGCTTGATGCAGGAATTACCGGGTGAAATTCTCTGGCTTGTGTTATGCAAGGGGTCAGACTAGAAGATGGTCATAATGATTCCTTCTGACCTTAAAATCTATTAATCTATAAATTGTGGGCAAAATGTGTTTGTCAAATGGCTTGGCATAAATAAAAGTAAAGGCAAAAATGTAGGTTAATACTTTACTGTGTACATCTGAAATTCAGCACATCTCCCTGACTGGAGAAGTGATCAATATCTACATACGTGGTAAGTCTCAAGTTTCAAAGTTTTCAGCAATGAGGGACTCAAAGAAACATTCCAATAAAAAAGCAAAAATTTCCAAATGAGTCATTTAAAATGTTTCTGGCTTTTAATCTATTTCACGGAATCACTTAAAAACCTTCACAGAAATTAAATCTGGATCCTCTTATTAAATGATGTGAGTTTGGAAAGGAAATATTTTTCTTTGCTAATAAATCAATGGAATAAGTCTCCACTTTAACACTATTTTGCAATGCAGCCTTAACTATGGAATCATGACCAATGGCTCCATAACAGTTTGTACTGCATTTGTGAGATTTGACAAGCAATTTGGAGTTAGCTGGAGTATAAATGTCAAGAATACCATTATTTTGTATCTTTTCTTCAGTTTGCTCTCATCTTGGCCGCCTTTCGGCTGCTTGCTTGCCAGTTAATGTGAGAAATTTAGAAACAAATAAACAAACCCTCTTGAACATAGAAACTTTTTCCATTTAAACACACACACACACACACCCTCCTCGTAACAGTCTTTCAAGAATGGGAGGATGTGTGTTTCAGGTAATTCTGTAGCACTCCAAACCTTGATGAACTTGTGACAGGGTATGTGACTGTACAGAGACACACATTGTAATGTGCATTCAGATTTCAAAGGAATCCGAATCAGCCTGACTAATTTGATGTTTGTTTTACTTAGGGTAAATTTTCAAAAGCACTTAACCTAAGTCCTATTTTCAAAGGTGACTTAGGCACTTACAAGCCTAAGTCACATTGACTGTCAACAAGACTTAGGCTTCTAAGAATCAGATTTTTGAAGGTATTTAGGCACCTAAAGATGTAAATAGGTGCTTAGTGGAATGTTCAAATGCGCCAAGGTGTCTACAGCCCATTGAAATCACTGGGAAATCAATGGGACCTAAGCACTTTTGAAAACCCCATTAGGCGCTTTAAAAATCTGGCTCTAAATCACTTTTGAAAATGGGACTTAAGCTAATAAGTCATTTAGTCGCTTCTGAAAATTTTACCCTTGAGGTTTATTTTATTTTATTTTTGCCGCCAAAGGTCTTTTAGCAGGGAAAAGAACATGAGACATGGTCCTCTTGCTGTATTTCCACCATCCACTGACTAAACACCATGAGAAGATCAGCTCTTTCATTATTTTGGTCCTATAAATTGCTGCGTGGTTCTCAAGCTACAAAAAAGTCAGTGAAAAATGTAAACACAAACACAAGCAACACAAATGCTACACCTCCTACACATGCAAGCGCACACTTCACTGCAGGCGGAGAAAAGAGATTAAAGGCACTTTGTCTAAACTGTTTTTTATTCAAATTGCCAAAAATCAGATTAGTGAAGGGCTCTCCTGAGAGGAATTTCGAGGCATCTGAACTGTTAGGTGTCAGATCCCAGAATCTCTGATTGTTTTGTTTTTAGCAGTGGTAGCAATTGTAGCTGCAGGTGGTAGAATCTGTATTTCCACAGGCCACCGCCTTCCTGACACTAGCTCTGTATTTCAAAGTCTCTGCTGAAATCCTCCAATAGAAATGTATACTTCCTTTGGAATTACTGCTCTGTGTGTGCGTGTGTGTGAGAGAGAGAGAGAGAGAGAGAGAGAATTGAAAGGGGGAAGCAGGAGAGGAAAGACTCTTTTTCCCAAGTGTTCTGCTTAGACTCTTTCTTTCTCTCTTTCTTTCTTTTCTTTTATTGGCCATCAGTGCAATGACCCACTTAACCACATCATCTCAGCTTGCTCCCTCCCCCACACTTCCTTTACCCTTGCAGTGCACAGGCTCTCATATTTCCTCCCTCGTGTAGGGCGGATGGAGGCTCTCTGAGCTACATTCCTTCTATTACAAAAGAAAGGGGAAAATTTCTCTTCATGCAGGCAGATGGTCGACTGTTTCCTGGCAGCTCCAGTTCAATATCCTTTTTCTATTGTCTTGACAAACCTACAAACACAGCAGCTTTCCCCCTTTAAAAATAAATAAATTCAAGTCCTTTCTGCAGAGCAATCTGTTTGGGCTTCTTCCAAACAAGGATGATGGGTGACCCTCTGGTGGCTGATATCCTGGCTGGTTATCTCCTGGCGCTGGTCTCCTTTTAAGAAAGTTGAATTATGGGGTGCAGCACATATTGTTCCCTGCTCGGGAAACACCATCTTTCTTAATTCTGCTCCGTGGATGTGTGAGAGCTGACACTTTGGAGACTGAACCAGAGATCTCTGGAGCTAAACTAATGGGCTGTTATGGCTTGAGCAAAAGAGATACGCTTCTGTAGTTGGTGGCTGTCATAGTCCAGCCTCCTATCCTCTGTGAATTGGCACAGTGGGGTACCTGTAACACAGTCTCATTAATGGGTTACAGATGGTGCCCAGATCCAAGGGTGATGAGCACCTCACAAGGGTTTATTAAATTTTGCTAGGAAGGGGAATGATTCAATGCTCAGTGCACTGCAGGGTAAAGACAGCAGCAGGAGAAGTTAGGTGAGGTTGGGGTTGTCTTCACTTTTCCACCACTTACTCCCTGGTGATAATTTATTTTTATCACTTTGGAGAGGAGTTGGCATCCTCCACTTTTTTGTTTCTTTATTTCCCTTCTTTATTGATGACAATCTGCCCTTCTAGCCAGGGAGTTCTTTGTGGGGTCTTTCGTCAACAAACTTGACCTAGCCAGAAGGGGTCACTCAAGGTCCCATCTGTACTGGAATCAGGCTCAAGTCATGCCACAGTGCTCCGGAACCTGTGGTGCTATCACTTATGAGTGATGGTTCCAGAAGCACATTCCAGCACTTCTTTTTTTTTTTTAGGACTCACACGTTGCCTGGAATAATATGGTGTTACCTAACCCATGTCCAAAACAGATTCAAATGTGGTTCATGGCTTGACCACCATCTTACAAAGTGAGTTTACCAATGCTTATTGAAAAAACTAGGCCCTCTACCTCAGCCAGGATGACCTGACTTTCTCTTATGGCCACACCCCTCATAAATTATGTAGACCACCCCAAACTTCATTGTCCTGATTTTCAAAGATGTGACTGAGCGTTCCTAACTCCAGCTGCAGTCAGTGGGAACTGCAAGTGCTCAATGCTTCTGAAAAACAAGCGCCACAGCAATAAAACCTCTGTCCCATCCCATGCTATCAGCCCCTAATCCTGCCACCTACTAGACTGAAAGAAAACCATTTCTGGAAATATGAAACCATTTTATTGGTCTTATATCTCTTATTTCCAGCTGAAAGGTCAGGCTCCTTCAGTAACATGAGGTCAACTCTCCAGGCCTTTGAGGAAGAGAGAAATACATTTTAGTAATCAGCAATTTACCTAAGGCCCCATTTCAGCAATGCACATAAGCACTTAAGATCCAATGAAGTCAATTGTCTTAAGTATGCAACTAAAGCTAAGGATGTTCTTAGGGCTTTGCTGAACTGAGGCTAAAGTAGCCTTGCCATATATAGTACTGTTGTGATTTGGAGCTCTGATATTTTGGGAGTCACCTGTGTGTAGCCTAATCTATAGCTTATGTATTAATTATAGTGATTACTTAAAAAGAACAGGAGTACTTGTGGCACCTTAGAGACTAACAATTTGTTAGTCTCTAAGGTGCCACAAGTACTCCTGTTCTTTTTGCCGATACAGACTAACACGGCTGCTACTCTGAAACCAGTGATTACTTAAGAATTCCTAGTTATTACTTTGAGGGTTGACAGGTCCTTGTCCCAAGATCAGGCCCAGTATTATTAAAATGACGATATAGTTGGGAACCCGGATGTGCACAGTTGCAACACTCACACTATAGGAACTCTTCTATATTTACAAGTAGTTTATTAATCCATTTAGCAAGGTCACAAACCCTCTAACTCAGTAAGGTAGATAGCAGTACTACAGAATGTATATTTGAACATCCATATACTTACACCATCCCTTGTAGAACAACCTGAAATGTTACCCATTGTCTTCCTCATCACCATCACCTTCCTCCTCATCGCCAGTGGCCATCATTCTGGCACCTCCCAAGGGCTACATCTCTCTCTCCCACTGCCCATAGGCTGGGGTGTAACTTTTATAATATGTTATGCTGACACAATTATGTTGGCCTGCTAAACCCAGGGTTGTGAGTTCAATCCTTGAGAGGGCCATTTAGGGATCTGGGGCAAAAATCTGTCTGGGGCTTGGTCCTGCTTTGAGCAGGGGGTTGGACTAGATGACCTCCTGAGTCCCTTCCAACCCTGATATTCTATATTATCCAAAGGTTTCTGTAATGCATATTCAGTAGGGGTTTCTCCCCTCTTCCTTATTTGTATTTCTTCATTCTACTAATATTGCGGTGTCCTTCTTTTATGGATTAGTATATTAAGAATGTCAACTAATTACCAGGAGAGCTGGCTGTATTTTAAAGAATCCTTATTGAGGTTGCAGGAACAAACCATCCCGATGTGTAGAAAGAATAGTAAATATGGCAGGCGACCAGCTTGGCTAAACAGTGAAATCCTTGCTGATCTTAAACGCAAAAAAGAGGCTTATAAGAAGTGGAAGATTGGACAAATGACCAGGGAGGAGTATAAAAATATTGCTCAGGCGTGCAGGAGTGAAATCAGGAAGGCCAAATCACACTTGGAGTTGCAGTTAGCAAGAGATGTTAAGAGTAACAAGAAGGGTTTCTTCAGGTATGTTAGCAACAAGAAGAAAATCAAGGAAAGTGTGGGCCCCTTACTGAATGAGGGAGGCAACCTAGTGACCGAGGATGTGGAAAAAGCTAATGTACTCAATGATTTTTTTGCCTCTGTCTTCACGCACAAGGTCAGCTCCCAGATTGCTGCACTGGGCAGTACAGCATGGGGAGAAGGTGACCAACCCTTTGTGGAGAAAGAAGTGGTTCGGGACTATTTAGAAAAACTGGACGTGCACAAGTCCATGGGGCCGGATGCGCTGCATCCGAGGGTGCTAAAGGAGTTGGCGGGTGAGATTGCAGAGCCATTAGCCATTATTTTTGAAAACTCATGGCGATCGGGGGAGGTCCCAGATGACTGGAAAAAGGCTAATGTAGTGCCCATCTTTAAAAAAGGGAAGAAGGAGGATCCGGGGAACTACAGGCCAGTCAGCCTCACCTCAGTCCCTGGAAAAATCCTGGAGCAGGTCCTCAAGGAATCAATTATGAAACATTTAGAGGAGAGGAAAGTGATCAGGAACAGTCAGCATGGATTCACGAAGGGGAAGTCGTGCCTGACTAACCTAATTGCCTTCTATGATGAGATAACTGGCTCTGTGGATGAGGGGAAAGCAGTGGATGTGTTATTTCTTGACTTTAGCAAAGCTTTTGATACTGTCTCCCACAGTATTCTTGCCACCAAGTTAAAGAAGTATGGGCTGGATGAATGGACTGTAAGGTGGATAGAAAGCTGGCTAGATCGTCGGGCTCAACGGGTAGTGATCAATGGCTCCATGTCTAGTTGGCAGCCGGTTTCAAGTGGAGTGCCCCAAGGGTCGGTCCTGGGGCCGGTTTTGTTTAATATCTTTATTAATGATCTGGAGGATGGTGTGGACTGCACTCTCAGCAAGTTTGCAGATGACACTAAACTAGGAGGCATGGTAGATACACTAGAGGGTAGGGATCGGATACAGAGGGACCTAGACAAATTAGAGGATTGGGCAGAAAAAAACCTGATGAGGTTCAACAAGGACAAGTGCAGAGTCCTGCACTTAGGACGGAAGAATCCCATGCACTTCTACAGACTAGGGACCGAATGGCTAGGTAGCAGTTCTGCTGAAAAGGACCTAGGGGTCACAGTGGACGAGAAGCTGGATATGAGTCAACAGTGTGCTCTTGTTGCCAAGAAGGCTAACGGCATTTTGGGCTGTATAAGTAGGGGCATTGCCAGCAGATCGAGGAACGTGATCGTTCCCCTTTATTCGACATTGGTGAGGCCTCATCTGGAATACTGTGTCCAGTTTTGGGCCCCACACTACAAGAAGGATGTGGAAAAATTGGAAAGAGTCCAGCGGAGGGCAACAAAAATGATTAGGGGTCTGGAGCACATGACTTATGAGGAGAGGCTGAGAGAACTGGGATTGTTTAGTCTCCAGAAGAGAAGAATGAGGGGGGATTTGATAGCAGCCTTCAACTACCTGAAGGGGGGTTCCAAAGAGGATGGAGCTCGGCTGTTCTCAGTGGTGGCAGATGACAGAACAAGGAGCAATGGTCTCAAGTTGCAGTGGGGGAGGTCCAGGTTGGATATCAGGAAAAACTATTTCACTAGGAGGGTGGTGAAACACTGGAATGCGTTACCTAGGGAGGTGGTGGAGTCTCCTTCCTTGGAGGTTTTTAAGGCCCGGCTTGACAAAGCCCTGGCTGGGATGATTTAGCTGGGAATTGGTCCTGCTTTGAGCAGGGGGTTGGACTAGATGACCTCTTGAGGTCCCTTCCAACTCTGATATTCTATGATTCTATGATTCATATACATCAATTTGTTGCCCTGGCACTCTTGTGGTTGGATGTTCTTTCCAAAACTTTCCAAAAGCTGGTGTTAGCTCATGTTTTAGTGGTTGGCCGATGTCATTATGGACAAAATTCTCCGTTACACTCTGTTTCTAGTTCCCTAAAACGTAGGGGTTACCGTTGAGCTGTTTATCTATGCTAAAGTTCATAGGCCTCAAGCTTCATGCTAGCTCCTGAAGCCAATTCCTTACAGGATACAGGCTTGTAGGTTACTGCTGAATATAATAAAAGCAGAATATAATAAAGGCAAGGCAGTGAATATAATAAAGGCAAGCTAGCCCTATGGGCTACAGCGCTAGAAGTGAACAGTAGCCTTATGCCAGTGGACCTTGCAAGATCTCTAATGATACTCCAGTTTCTAGCCCAGATGCTTCACAAGGTATCAGACCTTAAAACAGTCACTGTTCCAGAGCTGAATATGGCCCATTCTACATGTTAAGGCAGTATAACTTCGGGGGGAAATTCTGCATTTTAAGGGAGAATTAAGAAAGCCTTTTTAGTGGCAGGTTGTTTCCTGTACTGTCAAATATTTGGGTTCCTTTTAAACGTAACCATAATGGTCTCTAATGGTTGGTATTTTTTTTCAATAACTACCATGTTTTTGGATGTTTGTTTATTTTTTCTGTTATTCTGAAATTACTGGCATGAAATTCTGGCCCGAATGAAGTCAATGGCAAAACTCCCGTTTACTTCAATAAAGAATGGATTTCATCCAGATATTTCCTCTCAACTTTAACTCAGTCTTAAAGTTAACAAGATTTTCAAATTTAGGTGTTTAAAGTTGGGTGCCTAAATTCATAGATACTGATGTGGCCTGATTTTCATAGGCGCTGATCAGTTAAAGTCAATTTTGTAAAGTGTGTGTGTGTGTCTCTGTGTGTGTGTGTACACAATAAATACACACAGACACTGTCTGTGTCTTGCCTAATGGTCTGAGCACAGGCCTCGTAGTCAGAAACCCTTGAGTTCTATTCCTGATTCTCTATGTGCTCTAAGTCACATAACCTGTCTGTTTCTCCATCCATAAAATGGATAATGGTATTTATCCTACCACACGTGGATATTGTCAGGTTTATAAATCACTTTGAATAGGAAAAGTGCTATGTGTTATTACTGTTGTTTTGTTAGGTATGATCATGAGGCATCCTGCTGTGAAATGGAGTGTGAAGCTGGAAATGGAGCGCTTCCATGTGACACTTCAGGGACATCTGTTGCATAAATTCACTCACTTTTTATATGTATGACTTGGAGTTAGAAATCTACAATTAAGAGCCTGCTGAAATGTAATAATGGGAGTTCTGCTCTGAGTTTCTTGAATTGACTTGGTCAGCAGAAGCCAGGAGCACTATACAGCTGGCACATTCAGATCCTGGAAAGAGATGAATGCTTTACGTTGCTCTCAAGTAAATGCACGGAGCCGATGCTTAGAAAAGCACGGTGGGTTTCTACAGCTTGCAGGTATGAGGGTCACCACAGTATCAGGGCTGCCAGGCTGAATGGGTGAGGGAAGGAAATGAAGGTGACTCGGAGAAGCCCCTTCAATGTAGTTCTGAGGATCAGCTATTGCTGACTATGGGCCTGATAAAAGCCCATTGTGGTCAATGGAACTCTCAGGCTATACTTCAATAAGCTTTGGATCAGGCCATAAATATCCTGTGATCGAGTGTCAGGGACCTCATATCATCCCATCCTTTATAAAACCCATTTCTGTCTCCTAACTGGTCCCTGGTACATCTTTGTGACCAAGATTATTTACCATGCTTTGCACCATAGAAGGGCAGCATTGGGCCCCTAGAGTCAGCATTTCCTACCCACTGAGCTCGCCTGCTCCATACGGGGAATTTGCCACTTGGTTCTTCCTCCCATCTCCTTCATGCCAGGCTCTGCTACCTTTAGAGCACTGGGAGCGTATATCCCTGCCCTGGAGACTTCCTCTCTGTTTCTCTGTGATTTGACACAATCTAGGTCAAACTGCTGTTTGAGATCCCAGAGGAAATGAATTATCTGACCTATACATGCACATGCATAACAAGGAGACTCCTTTGAATGTTGAGAACCTGCACGCAGGCCACGCAGAGGGCTTTGTGTGTGCGATTTCTTTTCCCCCTAAAGGGAAATAGCCTTTAAATAGAATATAGGGTGGGGTGGAAGGGGTTTGAATTCAAGTTCCCAACTGTCGGCTCAGCCCTACTCGTGATCTTCCTGTTAGTATTTTGTCTTCCTGGCATCCTTCCTCTTCTTTATATATTGTTTGCTGGGTGTTGTCTTCTGTATGTTATATTTGCACTGTAAAACACTTTGAAATTTGAAAGCATTATAAAAATGCTGTGTATTGTTGTTGAGTCTTATGGACCTGAATAAGAAATTGATGTGATTGAATTGGCCTTGTCAACACTGGTTCTCCACTTGTGAAGTAACTCCCTGCTCTCCATGTGTCAGTATATAATGCCTGCATCTGTAGCTTTCACTCTATGCATCCGAAGAAGTGAGGTTTTTACTCACGAAAGCTTATGCCCAAATAAATCTGTTAGTCTTTAAGGTGCCACCAGACTCTTTGTTGTTGATGTGGTTTAGATATCTTCAAATGTAAATGACTGTGGGGGAGGGAACCTTTTTGTGGGCATCTTAGAAAAGAAACTGGGGATTGTCCCTCCTATAATCTTTAGGTCTTTACCCTCCTTGGGCAACAGTTTCTGCAAACTGGCAGGTGAAGCGCTCTGGTGTCATTCTGGCGATGTGAGATAATATTTATTATTATTGTTATTTGTATTATTGTAGCATGTAGGAGCCCAGTCATGGACCAGGACCCCATTGTGCTAGGTGCTGTACAAACACAGAATCCCTGCCCCCAAAAGTTTGTAATCTGAGATATTGCCTTATCCTCTAACATGCTGGTGGCTGGCGCTCCATTCCAGGTTACAAATGGCTAAGGTTCATTGTACAGTGAACATCTCTAAAACTACAAGGTCCTATGTGGAATGTGCTTTTTTTATAGCACCATAAACAGTGTAACAAAGAGGGAGCCCTAAAAGGCTTATTATTATTACTCCGTGACTTCATTAGATACAATGACTAAACTGTTTAATGTTTGGTTCTCCCATGGCTTACCTAATTAGAATTGTCCTACAGCTTTCAGGAATGTGTTTAGAAAGCTGCAGAAGGTGAGTACCTGTTCTGATAGCAGATTTCAGAGTAGCAGCCGTGTTAGTCTGTATCAGCAAAAAGAACAAGGCGTACTTGTGGCACCTTAGAGACTAACAAATTTATTTGGGCATAAGCTTTCATGGGCTAAAACCCACTTCATCAGATGCATGCAGTGGAAAATACAGTAGGAAGATATATATATATATATATACAGAGAACATGAAAAAATGGGTGTTGCCATATCAACTCTAACAAGACTAATCAATTAAGGTGGGCTATTATCATCAGGAGAAAAAAACTTTTGTAGAGATAATCAGGATGGCCCATTTCAAACAGTTGACAAGAAGGTGTGAGTAACAGTAGGGGAAAAATGAGCATTGGGAAATAGTTTTTAGTTTATGTAATGACCCATCCACTCCCAGTCTTTATTCAAGCCTAATTTAATGGTGTCCAGTTTGCAAATTAATTCCAGTTCTGCAGTTTCTCGTTGGAGTCTGTTTTTGAAGTTTTTTTGTTGAAGAATTGTGACTTTTAGGTCTGTAATTGAGTGTCCAAGGAGGTTGAAGTGTTCTCCGACTGGTTTTGGAATGTTATAATTCTTGACGTCTGATTTGTGTCCATTTATTCTTTTGCATAGAGACTGTCCGGTTTGGCTAATGTACATGGCAGAGGGGCATTGCTGGCACATGATGGCATATATCACATTGGTAGATGTGCAGGTGAACAAGCCCCCGATGGTGTGGCTGATGTGATTAGGTCCTATGATGGTGTCCCTTGAACAGATATGTGGACAGAGTTGGCAATGGGCTTTGTTGCAAGGATAGGTTCCTGGGTTAGTGTTCTTGTTGTGTGGTTGCTGAAGCAAATACTCACCAGCAACCACACAAAAACTGCAGAACTGGAATTAATTTGCAAACTGGACAGCATTAAATTAGGCTTGAATAAAGACTGGGAGTGGATGGGTCATTACACAAACTAAAAATTATTTCCCCATGCTAATTTCCCCCTACTGTTACTCACACCTTCTTGTCAACTGTTTGAAATGGGGCATCCTGATTATCACTACAAAATTACCCCCTTGTTAAGATATCTCAAGTTGGGCATCCAAAATCACTAGTCCTTTTTGAAATGCTAAGCCCTTGTTTCCCTAAAGCATCTAGCATCTGTAAAGAGAAGCACGTGCTTTATTTTACTACTGTGTTTTGAGTGGGAGGTTGGGGAGAAAGGAAAGAAAGGAAAACTTAAATTAGAAGAAAACCAAACAGCAACTGCTGGTGACAGATGATTACAGCTCATTTCCAGGCCATTTCCTGCATGCCAATGATAGATCAGTAAACAAACGCCTCGTTGCAAACACAAAGCAGGCAGGAACTCTGTTTGGAAGAGAGAGGTCCAGGCAGGTCTCACTCTGCTTGGCAGCAGGAAGTCCCTGTCACATGACCCTGGGAATCGTAAGGCCATGTGCATGTGGGAGATATGTGGAGAGCCTTCTGTCCTGAGACTTTGCATCCTTCCCACAGTCCAGTCAACAGGTTTGAGAGCTTCTTCCCCTTCTTCTTTTGAGCATTGGTCTACTAAACCCAGGATTGTGAGTTCAATCCTTTAGGGGGCCATTTAGGGATCTGGGGCAAAAATCAGTACTTGGTCCTGCTAGTGAAGGCAGGGGGCTGGACTCAATGAACTTTTGAGGTCCCTTCCAGTTCTATGAGATAGGTATATCTCACTATTTTAAGGCAGGAGGGATAGCTCAGTGGTTTGAGCCATTGGCCTGCTAAATCCAGGGTTGTGAATTCAATCCTTGAGGGTAGGGTGACCAGATGTCCCGATTTTATAGGGACAGTCCCGATATTTGGGGCTTTTCCTTATATAGGCTCCTATTACTCCCCACCCCCTGTCCTGATTTTTCACACTTGCTGTCTGGTCACCCTACTTGAGGGGGCCATTTGGGGATTTAGTTGGGGATTGATCCTGCTTTAAGCGGGGAGTTGGACTAGATGATCTTCTGAGGTCCCTTTCAACCCTAATAATCTATCTATGATTCTGGTGGCATTCCTTTCCCTGGTTTGTTATGAAATGGTGTCAGATGGCTGCTTTGTTCCCCCCAAACAATGGCAAGGATTCCTGAGTGCATTGTAATGGGGAGGATCTCTAACTGGGACTTGACATCTGGCCTCCCTTCTTGCCAATCTATGGACCATGATAGCCTGGTGTCCCAGTTCACACAGTAGTGGAGTGCCCCTGAGCTCAGTCCTCTGTGGACCCACACGTGACATAGTCTTCTTTTGGGTTTTGTTTTATAAAGAAAGTAATCGTAATGCCAATGAAATGTGCCAGGCTGACATTATATTCTTCCTCGGACTTCCCATAAACTCAGCTCTCATCCATGTAACTCCCTCTAGGCCTGGCAGAGTTTTGTTCATTTTCCTCTGGAAGATTTCTGGGGTGCTTGTGACACTGAGGATGAGGTGAGGAAAGCCATATCTTTCATTCCAAAACTTGTCAGCTGGTCACTGCCAGGGGAGACAGGAACTTGCCAGAATCCACTATCTGCATCTAATAAGAACAAGACCATTGCAGATTATATCTTCCATGGTGGGAACAATGTACTTTTCTCTTCTTACTGCTTCAGTGAGCCTCATTAGGTCTCTGCAGAGATGGACGCACCTATTTCCTTTTCATAATGTCCTGGTTATCAGGACTTAAGCCTGACTAGGCTGCAGCATGGAATTAACTTTAGGAATGTAGAAGTCACTGTTTTCCTGGCTGGCCCTGACATCTCCCCTGGCTGGGTGCAAAGGCGTCGGAGCCTTCCCAAAAATAGAAGACCTGGGGGGGCCCCACCCCCCAAAGTCCTGCCCCTGGCCTAGCCGGAAGCTTGAGCAGGGCCAGGGAGCCCGCTCCCTTGGGGTGGGGCAGGCCAAAAGCAGCCCCTGTCCCCACCCCCGGACAACTCGCCCTGGGCAGGTGGAGGACCCAGGCTCCCCACAGTGGTCTGCGCGGCTCTCCCTGACCTGGCTCTGGCTGGGGGGGGGCCTCGAAGCCACAGCCCGGCCATGATAAGAGCCACAGAGGACCCTCCACCTGCCTGCAGTGCAGGGGTCCCACCGAGAGCAGCCTCCAGGCTGTGTCTCTGCCCCCTGGACAGGCCCCCCACCCAGCGCAGTTGGAGGGTAGGGTTGCCAGGTGTCCGGTTTTCTACTGGAATGCCTGGTCGAAAAGGGAACCTGGTGACTCCAGTCAGAACCACTGACCAGGCTGTTAAAAAGTCCGTTCGGCGCAGCAGGGCTGGCAGGCTCCCTGGCTGCCATGGCTCTGCGTGGCTTCCAGAAGCAGCGGCATGTCCCCCCTCCGGCTCCTACCCATACAGGCAGGCAGGGGGCTCCGCACGCTGCCCCCACCCCAAATGCTGGTTCCGCAGCTCCCATTGGCTGGGAACTGCAGCCAATGGGAGCTGCGGGGTCGGCGCCTGCAGACGGGGCAGCGCGCAGAGCTTCCCGGCCATGCCTCTGCCTAGGAGCGGAGGGGGACATGCCACTGCTTCTGGGAGCTGCTTGAGATAAGCGCCGCCCAGAGCCTGCACCCCTGACCCCCTCCCACACCCCAACCCCATTCCCCAGCCCTGATCCCCCTACTGCCCTCTGAACCCTCAGTCCCAGCCCCAAGCACCCTCCTGCATCCCAAACTCCTCATCCACAACCCCACCCCAGAGCCCGCACCCCCAGCCAGAGCCCTCCCCCCCACACCCCAACCCCCTGCCCCAGCCCAGAGCCCCCTCCCACACCCTGAACCCCTAATTTCTGGCCCTACCCCAGAACCTGCACCCTCAGCCCAAAGCCCATACCCCCACCCTCTGCCTCAGCCTGGAGCCCCCTCCCATACTCCAAACACCGTGGCTCCACCTCCCCAGCCCAGCACCCTCCTACACCCCAAACTCCTACACCTCCCCCCGCACCCTCCTACACCCCAAACCCCCCCCCCCCCCCCCCCCCCCCCCCACACCCCTCGCCCCCCTCCCGCACCCCAACCACCTGCCTCAGCCCAGAGCCCCCTCCCACTCTCCGAACCCCTCAGCCCCAGCCTGGAGCCCCCTCCTGCATCCCAAATCCCTCATCCCTGGCCCCACCCCAGAGCATGCAACCCCAGCTGGAGCCCTCACCCCCTCCTGCATCCCAACCCACTGCCTCAGCCCAGAGCCCCCATCTTCACCCTGGGCTCCTCATTTTGGGCCCATCCCAAAGCCTGCACTCCCAGCCTAAACCCTCACCCCCTCCCACATCCCAACCCCTTGAGCCAGCCCACTGAAAATGAGCGAATAAGTGAGGGTGGGGAGAGCGAGTGACAGAGGGAGGCGGGATGGAGTGAGTGGGGGTGGGGCCTCTGAGGGGGGCAGGGCATGGGTAGGGCAAGGTTGTTCGGTTTTGTGTGGGTAGAAAGTTGGCAACCCTAGTGGTGGGGCTGCACCGCAGCTCCCCACAGCTGCCCACACAGCTCTTACCATGTCCAGGCTGCGACTCTGAGCCCCCCGCATGCTGGAGCTGGGTCGGGGAGAGCCACATGGGCAGCTGTGGTGAGCCAGCGTGGAATCGTGGACCCTCCACTGGCTTTGGGCTGTGCTGGGAGCCTGGGGGTGGGGACATGGGCTGGGGGCTGCCCTCAGCCCCCCTGCACCGAAGGCGGGTGGAGGGTCAACACGTGCATCTCCCACAATTGTCTGGGCTCCCTTGCTGGGCTCCATGCTGGCCTGGCCCAGGGGAAGAGGAGGGGAAGGATCCGCCCTGGCGAAATGTGGGAGGGCCATGGGCCCCTGCCCTCCCCCTTCTGGCACCACTCCCTGGGTGCCTATGGCTACTTTCTGCCTCCTCCCCTGTTATTTTCCAGTCACTGCTACAGGCCCGTGTGGCCAGGGAGAGATGTGCTGCTCTAGCCACAGGTTCAAGTCCCAAATACACATGAGGCATTATACTCTCAGCTGTCTCTCTGTGGCTAGAAGTGAACCCTCCTGCCTAGAGCAGCCCTGCTCATGTGGTCACAGACTAGTGTCCCTCAGCTCCTAAGCAGGAGCAGTGCAGAAAGCAGCTACGAACAGGAGTCTCTCCTGGCTTTAGTGGGAGACTGAACAGGTCTGCACCCTCCTCCCTCCCCCCAGCCTCTCCTCCTACCTCCCACAGTGGCTAGTTTAGCAGTGTGCTCGGATCAGACGTATGACCCATGTTGACCGCTACCACCCATCTGCCCACATCTGAATGCTAGCAGATAGGGATACAGTGGCAAAGCAAGGACAGAAACATGCATGGAATTAAGAGCAGGCTGCAACTTTTATTAAACTTGAACGTAGGGGAAGGCCACTACCTGCCCATCACCACTACTCACCTATACCAGGCATTCAATTGGTTTCAGTGCAGGTATTATAGGGCTCCTTACCATATAACCCATAACTGGCACCAGGTTACAGAGTTCTTTACCATATAACCCATAATGCAGGGTGGTTCTCCTCAGCCTACCCCCCCAGGACTCAGTTCTCTGTGAGTCCTAGCACTCTCCTCCCCCTGAGGGAGACAAAGGAGGCAGGAGGGTGGGGACCTTGGCCCACAAGGGCCACAAGGTCTGACCGCGGCCCACAAAGACCACAAGGTTTCATCCTATCATATGAGCCCAAGGCCAAAATCCCAGGTCTTTCACCTCTGGGAACCATTCATTTTATTCTCTTAACCTCACTGGAAACCGGCTGCATGTTGCAACAAGTAAGCAGCACCATACCAGTACCTCAATTAGGTACTAAGCACCTTGCAAATGCTGCGAGGAAGGGAAAAAACTCCCTGGTCCTCTGCCAATTGACCCATAGAAGAAAAAATTCCTTCCTGACCCCTACACAGGCTAGACCCACAGCATCTGTCAGGCTGGGTTCCCCTTCCTAGTTTTGGTGGGCAGGGTGGGCTGTTTGGTGGGCTCCAAATGGCCCCTTTGCTGGGCTAAATTCTGGGAGCTGGGGAATGCTGGCCAATCAGCACCCCTTCACCCCAGCTGGCCAATGGGTGCTAGCGACTCCCATGGGAGGAGCTACCTATTGTCCCTTGGCAAGTGCCTCCCTCCCTTACTACTGGGGCTGTCCCCCTTTCACTGCTGGCCCCATCAATTTTCCCCACCCATTGGTGTGGGTGGGTGGCATCTTTCTCCTGATTTTCCACAGGGGGCTTTGCTGGCAGAGTCAGAGTTTATTGGGTGGGGGATTGCATGGGCCAGGGAAGGGAGAGGAGCCCCCCCAATCCTATTGTGATAAACTTCAGAGCTTGCCAGAAGAGAAACTCCAGAATGGTGATTAAATGAAGTGGTTATATATATCCCAGCCTCTATTATTATTCATATCGTGGTAGCTCCTAAGAGCCCCAGTCATTGGCTAGGACCCCATTGTGCTAGGCGCTGTACAAACACAGCACAAAGAGATGGTCCCTGCCCCAGTGAGCTTACAATCTAAGTGCAGAACAATCTCTGTTACAGCTCTTCAGAAATCTACTTGCCCACTTGCCGGAGTGAGTCATTCTGTGGACAGAGGAATGAATGATCTTCCGTTTTTTCATTATTCTTAAACATAACGGCTAATGAGTGGGTGAATAGATTTTGCTCCTTGGGCTGGTCAATTTTCCTGACAGTTTTGCAAGGTTGCTCTGTCCTTAGAAATGAATTGGGTGTTGTGCCAGCTACTAATGAGGAAGAGAAGCAGCGGGGCTTATTGCCTGGGGAAAGAGAGGACATGGCTTGTAATAAATTACCCTGAACCTGTACTCATTGAGATGATCCAGAGTTCGCTCTGTCTTACAGAATGTTGCCTGCGCGGGGTGAGAGCTCAGAAAAGAACAAGACTGAATTATTTCTATTTCTCTCTCTCTCTCTTTAAAAGTATGTAGACCATGGAAATGAGAAATACTTTTATATGTTCATTTTCTTGAAAAGTCCTAGAAACTACTAACTTTACTGATGCGATTGGTCTTGCTGCCAAACTCCGGCCGTGGCAGGGGAGCATCTGATAGACCAGCCAAGTGGATAGACTCCAGAGGCTTTCAGGGTTTCAAAGTATTGTGTAAGAGACAATGAACTCCTTCCTGTCATTGAAATGCTTTTCAGTGGCCACAGATAATGCCCTCCTGAGAAGTACTGACACTGCCTTGTGGGGTGGTTGGCTCTTAAAGAGCCAGAGTTGGTTTTCAGGACAAGACTAAAAGGAGAACATCTGTTGCACTGACTGTGAGTATGTCTACACTACGGGATTAATCCGAATTTACAGAATTCGAATTTTGGAAACAGATTGTATAAAGTCAAATGTATGCGGCCACACTAAGCACATTAATTCGGCGGTGTGCGTCCATGTACCGGGGCTAGCGTCGATTTCCGGAGCGTTGCACTGTGGGTAGTTACCCCATAGCTATCCCATAGTTCCCGCAGTCTCCCCCGCCCATTGGAATTCTGAGTAAAGATCCCAGTGCCTGATGGGGCAAAAAACATTGTCGCAGGTGGTTCTGGGTACAGCCTCATCCCTCCCTCCATGAAAACAACGGCAGACAACCGTTTTGCGCCTTTTTTCCTGGGTGAACACTGCAGACTCCATACCACAGCAAGCATGGCGCCTGCTTAGCTCAAGACAGCAGTCATGAACATTGTAAAAACCTCGCGCATTCTCGTGCAGTTTATGCTGAACCAGGACCAGAAAAACGAGACGAGGAGGAGGCGGCAACAGCAGCGCAGCGACAAGAGTGATGAGGACATGGACATGGACACAGAATTCTCTCAAACCGCGGGCCCCGGTGCTTTGGAGATCATGTTGTTAATGGGGCAGGTTCTATCCGTGGAACGCCGATTCTGGGCCCGGGAAACAAGCACAGACTGGTGAGACCGCATAGTGTTGCAGGTGTGGGACGATTCCCAGTGGCTGCGAAGCTTTCGCATGCGTAAGGGCACTTTCATGGAACTTTGTGACTTGCTGTCCTCTGCCCTGAAACGCTAGAATACCAAGATGAGAGCAGCCCTCACAGTTGAGAAGCGAGTGGCGATAGCCCTGTGGAAGCTTGCAATGCCAGACAGCTACCGGTCAGTCGGGAATCAATTTGGAGTGGGCAAATCTACTGTGGGGGATGCTGTGATGCAAGTAGACAAAGCAATCACTGAGCTGCTGCTACGAAAGGTAGTGACTCTGGGAAATGTGCAGGTTATAGTGGATGGGTTTGCTGCAATGGGATTCCCTAACTGTGGTGGCGTTAGATGGAACCCATATCCCTGTCTTGGCACCGGAGCACCAGGGTACCCAGTACATAAACCGCAAAGGGTACTTTTCAATGGTGCTGCAAGCACTGGTGGATCACAAGGGGTGTTTCACCAACATCAACGTGAGCTAGCCAGGAAGGGTTCATGATGCTCGCATCTTCAGGAACACTACTCTATTTAAACGGCTGCAGCAAGGGACTTACTTCCCGGACCAGAAAATAACCATTGGGGATGTTGAAATGCCAATAGTTATCCTTGGGGACCCAGCCTACCCCTTAATGCCATGGCTTATGAAGCCATACACAGGCAGCCTGGACAGGACTCAGGAGCTGTTCAACTACAGGCTAAGCAAGTGCAGAATGGTGGTAGAATGTGTATTTGGACGTTTAAAAGGTCGCTGGCGATCGTTACTGACTCGGTCAGACCTCAGCCAAACCAATATCCCCATTGTTATTGCTGCTTGCTGTGTGCTCCACAATCTCTGTGAAAGTAAGGGGGAGACCTTTATGGCGGGGTGGGAGGCTGAGGCAAATCGCCTGGCTGCTGATTACGCGCAGCCAGTCACCAGGGTGATTAGAAGAGCACACCAGGAAGCGCTGCGCATCAGAGAAGCTTTGAAAACCAGTTTCATGACTGGCCAGGCTATAGTGTGAAATTTCTGTTTGTTTCTCCTTGATGAAAACCTGCCCCCTTTATTGACTCATTCTCCGTAAGGAACCCACCCTCCCCCTTCGATCACAGCTTGCTTTCAAAGGAAATAAAGTCACTATCGTTTAAAAATCATGTATTCTTTATTAATTGATTATAAAAAGAGGGAGAGAACTGTGAAGGTAGCCTGGGTGGGGTTTGGGAGGAGGATCAGAAGGAAGGAAAAGGCCACTAAAAAAAGGTTAAAATAATGACAGCCCTTTGCTTGGGCTATCCACTGGGGTGGAATGGGAGGGTGCACGGAGCCTTCCCTCCTCCCCCCCCCCCGCGTTCTTACACGTCTGGGTGAGGAGGCTATGGAACATGGGGAGGGGGGAGGGAGTTATATAGGGGCTGCAGCAGCAGTCTGTGATCCTGCTGCCGTTCCTGAAGCTCCACCAGATGCCGGAGCATGTCTTTTTGCTCACGCAGCAGACCCAGCATTGCATCCTGCCTCCTCTGATCTTCCTGCCGCCACCTCTCATCTCGAGCGTCTCTCCTCTCCTCACGTTGGTCCCTTCTGTCCTCACGTTGGTCCCTCATGTCTTCACGTTGGTCCCTCTTGTCCTCACGTTCACTGGCATCTTTCCTATACTTTGAAACCGTGTCCTTCCACTCATTCAGATGAGCTCTTTCACTGCAGGTGGATTCCATGATTTCCGCGAACATCTCGTCTCGCGTCCTCTTTTTCCGACGCCTTATCTGAGATAGCCTTCGGGACGGAGGAGGGAGGCTTGAAAAATTTGCAGCTGCTGGAGGGAGGGAAAAAAGGAGAGAATTTTTTAAAAAGATACATTTTACAGAACAATGCTTATACTCTTTCATGGTGTACAACACTATTCACATTACATAGCACATGTGATTTCTGTGCAAGGTCGCATTTTGCCTCTTAATATTGAGTGCCTGTGGCTTTGCTGCTAGAGATCACAGACGCAGGTCCGGGCAACAGAATTCAGCTTGCGTGTGGCCATGGTAAGCCATTGTCTTTCGACTTCTGCGCCCTCCTTTCCCACATACCAAGCAAAGCCCGTTGAGTGCTGCAGTTTTCCTGTTAACCTTCAGCAGCAGAAAACAAACTACCCCCCCACCCCATCCAATTCTCTGGATGATCACTTTTTCCCTCCCCCCACCGCGTGGCTGGTATCAGGGAAGATCCCTGCTAGCCAAACGCGAAAAGCTCAGGGCCAATTCCCCCTCCCCCCCCCCACGCTTGGCTAACTGCAGGGAAGGATTTCTTTTCAGCCACAGGCAAACAGCCCAATAGGAACAGCCATCTCTGTCCCCTTAATTAAATTCCCGTATTTCAACCAGGTTACCATGAGTGATATCACTCTCCTGAGGATTACACAACGAGATAAAGAACGGATGTTGCTTGAATGCCAGCAAACACCGGGACCATAGGCTGCCAGGCTTTGTCATGCAATGATACCAGATTACTTGCTACTAGCATGGCGTGGTCAAGTGTCCTACCATGGAGGACGGAATAAGGCTGCACTGCCCAGAAACCTTGTGGAAAGGCTTTTGGAGTACCTCCAGGAGAGCTTCATGGAGATGTCCCTGGAGGATTTCCGCTCCATCCCCAGACACGTTAACAGACTTTTCCAGTAGCTACTGGCTGCAAATGCATCCCAAGTCCTCAGGGCAAAGTAATCATTAAAAAACGCTTGCTTTTAAAACAAGTTTTATATTTTAAAAGGTAAACTCACCTGAGGTCCCTTCCATGTGGTCATGGTCTTGGATACTGGCTTGGGAGGGTACTTCAGTCAGGCTCAGAAAAAGATCCTGGCTGTTGGGGAGAATGGAGTGCTGTGTGCTCTCTGCAAGCTCATCCTCCTCCTCCTCCTCCTCTTCTCTGTCCACAGAATCCTCAGGTGTGGCTGATGAGATTACCCCCGCCTCGGAATCCACGGTCAGAGGTGGGGTAGTGGTGGCGGCCCCCCCTAGAATTGCATGCAGCTCGGTGTAGAAGCGGCATGTCCGCGGCTCTGACCCGGAGTGACCGTTTGCCTCCTTTGTTTTTTGATAGGCTTGTCTGAGCTTCTTGACTTTCACGCGGCACTGATCCGAGTCCCTATTGTGGCCTCTCTCCATCATGCCCTTGGAGATTTTTTCAAAAGTTTTGGCATTTCGTCTTTTCGAACGAAGTTCTGCTAGCACTGAATCCCCTCCCCATATAACGATCAGATCCAGTACCTCCCGTACGGTCCATGCTGGTGCTCTTTTTCGATTATTGGACTGCATGGTTACCTGTGCTGATGAGCTCTCTGTGGTCACCTGTGCTCTCCTGTGCTGGGCAAACAGGAAATGAAATTCAAATGTTCGTGGGGCTTTTCCTGTCTACCTGGCCAGTGCATCCGAGTTCAGATTGCTGTCCAGAGCGGTCACAATGGTGCACTGTGGGGTAGCTCCCGGAGGTCAATACCATCGAATTGCGGCTGCACTAACCCTAATTCGAAATGGCAATATCGATTTCGGCGCTACTCCGCTCGTCGGGGAGGAGTACAGAAATCGATTTAAGAGCCCTTTATTTCGTAAGAAATGGTTTAGTTGTCTGGACGGGTGCAGGGTTAATTCGATTTAACGCTGCTAAATTCTAATTAAACTCTTAGTGTAGACCAGGCCTTCGTTGCAAAGGTGCGCCAAGAGGATAGATTGACACCCCTGCCCCACAAAGAATAGAAATCACCATGCAAAGAATAGTGAGCAGTGACCAAAACAACTTCTGCAGTTTAAAGACCTTAGGCCAGGGATGCATTTCACCCCTTAAATTCCCAAGGGAGATCAGTAACACTCTATAATGACCCACTAGAGTGAGAATACATCAGGTGATCAGGAACCTGAACACAAAGTGACCATGGGATCTACAGTAGTTTAATCAATAAACCTTTCAGCTGGGTACCAGTCCAAGAAAGCTGTTGATACAGTGGCTTCATAAGCCATGGGGCTGTTAATTCTCTGGATCAGACAGATTATTTTTAAAGCCATTTTTAACAGTCTCCTGAGGGAAGACAGATACCCAAGTGTTATAACAAAAATGTTTAGCTTTTATGTTGTGCCTTGCCTGTTCAAATCACTGTACAGCCATTGACTAGTAATATTACTAATCATGTTTATTATGGCAGTGCCTATGGGACCAGTTGAGACGGGAGTCCCACTGTGCACAGTGCTGTACAAACACAGAGTAATAGACAGCCCATGCCCCAAAGACTACCTAATTCTCACAGCACTCTGGGGAGGTAGGTGGATAAAAATGCTCATCACCATTTTACAGAAGGGGAAATGGAGGCAGAGAGATGAAGTGACTTGCTGCTATTATCCTACTGGATTTCCAGGGGCAGGTTTTGTGTGTGTGCTTGGAGAGAGGAGGGACAGGGGAAGTTTGTCATGTTGGAACAGACCGTGTTACCTGTCACAGTTCAAGGCAACTGCACCTGTGTTCCCCCTCAGGGGTCCAGCCAGGGCACCCACTCTCAGGCTTCCAGCGCCCCAGCAGTTGACTTTTTGGATGGAGACCTGCATCTCTGTCCCTTCTGACTGGGGTATTTGCAGGCTGAACAGTTCCCTGCCATCACTGTAGTATTCCCAGCTCAGACAAGCTGACCTAGCACACCTGCTTGCTTTCTCTGTGGAGACAGTTAACTTTGTCCTCACCCATAACTATTTCACATTTGGGGACAATGTGTACCTTCAAATCAGCGGCACTGCTATGGGTACCCGCATGGCCCCACAGTATGTCAACATTTTTATGGCTGACTTAGAACAACGCTTCCTCAGCTCTCATCCCCTAACGCCCCTACTCTACTTGCACTACACTGATGACATCTTCATCATCTGGACCCATGGAAATGAAGCCCTTGAGGAATTCCATCATGATTTCAACAATTTCCACCCCACCATCAACCTCAGCCTGGACCAGTTCACACAAGAGATCCACTTCTTGGACACTACAGTACTAATATATGATGGCCACATAAACACCACCCTATACTGGAAACCTATTGACCGTTATACTTACCTACATGCCTCCAGCTTTCATCCAGACCACACCACTTGATCCATTGTCTACAGCCAAGCTCTACGATACAATCGCATTTGCTCCAACCCCTCAGACAGAGACAAACACCTACAAGATCTCTATCAAGCGTTCTTACAACTACAATACCCACCTGCTGAAGTGAAGAAACAGATTGACAGACCCAGAAGAGTACCCAGAAGTCACCTACTACAGGACAGGCACAACAAAGAAAGTAACAGAACGCCACTAGCCATCACCTTCAGCCCCAACTAAAACCTCTCCAGCGCATCATCAAGGATCTACAACCTATCCTGAAGAACGATCCCTCACTCTCACAGATCTTGGGAGACAGGCCAGTCCTTGCTTACAGACAGCCCTCAAACCTGAAGCAAATACTCACCAGCAACCACACACTACACAACAAAAACACTAACCCAGGAACCTATCCTTGCAACAAAGCCCGTTGCCAATTCTGTCCACATATCTATTCAGGGGATACCATCATAGGACCTAATCACATCAGCCACACTATCAGAGGTTCGTTCATCTGCACATCTACCAATGTGATATATGCCATCATGTGCCAGCAATGCCCCTCTGCCATGTACATTGGCCAAACCGGACAGTCTCTACGTAAAAGAATAAATGGACACAAATCAGACGTCAAGAATTATAACATTCCAAAACCAGTTGGAGAACACTTCAACCTCCCTGGCCACTCGATTACAGACCTAAAAGTCACAATATTACAACAAAAAAACTTAAAAAATGGACTCCAACGAGAGACTGCTGAATTGGAATTAATTTGCAAATTAAATTAGGCTTGAACAAAGACTGGGAGTGGATGGGCCATTACACAAAGTAAAACTATTTCCCCATGCTTACTTTTCCCCCTCTACAGTTCCTCACATCTCCTTGTCAATTGCTGGAAATGGGCTATTTTTATTACCACTACAAACAGTTCTTTTTCTCTCCTGCTGATAATAGTGCACCTTAACTGATCACTCTCCTTATAGTGTGTATGGTAACACCCATTGTTTCATGTTCTCTGTGTGTATATATATCTTCCTACTGTATTTTCCACTACATGCATCCGATGAAGTAGGCTGTAGCCCACGAAAGCTTATGCTCAAATAAATTTGTTAGTCTCTAAGGTGCCACAAGTACTCCTGTTCTTTTTGCGGATACAGAATAACACGGCTGCTACTCTGAAAGTTAACAGTGTGACTGCTCATGGTTATAGAAACCACACAGCTCTTTTTATGCGAGACTATGTTATGATTAGGGTAAAAGCACTGTCGAGAAAACGCGTTTAAAACAATAGACAAACCTACCCGCGTGTCAATAAACGTACCAGACATTATCCTAACAAGGGCTCTGACAGGAGCAGTCCTTCGACACGCCACCTGAGGAGTTTCCTTTGTGGTCACAAGTTCATCACAGCTTCAGCTCCATAGAAGTACCCAGTCTTATGGGGTCTCAGTAGGCCCCATCCTTCCAATCCTACCGTAAGGATTGGGGCCCTCCATGCACCATGCACCGTGTTTGCTGGATGAGGAAGAAGGCCCCAAGTCAGTTTAAAACCAGACTATTTATCCAATAAATTTGATTGTTGGTCACTGGAGAATCCCATTTGAACTAGCATATGCACATCTCTGCGTGGGGGGAGGGGGAGGAACATTTCAAAGGGCTGATAACAGAGGAAGTACATTAGCATCCCCCTCTTCCTAGAGAAGGTCCATACAGTGCCCCGTAAACACGTACACAATTGCATTTTAATACAATGGAATCCCCAAGGTACTAACCCTGATTCAATCATGTTTTACTTAATTCAGTAACATTTATCTTCATTCCATAACCTTTGGTCAAGATACTACAGGATATTGTTAGTCTGTCACAATACCTCTGATCATTTCAGTGTTGCTTTGACTTCCCCCAGGTGACCTGTCACCATGCCAGGTGCTGACACGATGACAGCTAGCAAGGCAGCCGACGTGAGCAGCAAGTCTGAAAACGGTGTCTGCAAATCCATTGAGAGGTGAAAAGTCCTAAATTCTTGTTTTTCTTTTTCCCAAGGGAGGGGAATGGAGAGGGAGTCATTACTTTCCATTGGTGCTCTCTCTCATAGCCTAAAATGTGCCTCTAGCATCAATATGCCTCAGCCGGTGTCTCTAGGCCATCAGGTTGTACGTTTAAATCCCACATCCTGATGTTAGTCTAATAACTTGTGATGATTCCACAGTGCACTGCTAGATTACGGGTGTGGGGGGGTCCACCCCATTAGAGGCATCATCCAAAAGGTTACACAAAAGTCCCTCCTCCCACTGAAATAGGCAGAAATTACAGGAGCATGAGACTTGGGGACAATGATACCCTGATTAGTATCTCCCTTCTATTTGGCAACCACAGATGCCAATGTCCGAGGCTGAGTGTTAGCTATGGCTGGATGCATAATGGCTGCCAGGTTTGCTTACATGCTCACTGCACTACCAGCAGGAAACCTAGGGCTGACCTACACACTGTGTTTTTGCACCATTGTAACTAAATCGATTTAGTTGCGTCAGTGCCAACCCCTGGTGTAGACGCACTTCACCCAATTTATATGAATCCAGTAGTTGATAGAATTAAACTAAACTGGGGTAAGTGCATTTATGTTGGTTTAACACAGGGGTGGGCAAACTACAGCCTGGGGGCTGCATCCAGCCCTCGATCTCCCATCGGGGAGCAGGGTCCAGGGCTTGCCCTGCTCCGCACAGCTCCCAGAAGCAGTGGCATGTCCCCCCTCCAGCTCCTACGCAGAGGGGCAGCCAAGGGGCTCCGCACGCTGCCCCCGCCCCAAGCCCTGCCCCGGCAGCTCCCATTGGCCAGGAACCGCGGTCAATGGGAGCAGTGGGGGCGGCACCTGCAGATAGGGCAGTGCGCAGAGTCGCCTGGCTGCCCCTCCATGTAGGAGCCATAGCGGGGACATGCCACTGCTTCTGGGAGCTGCTCGAGGTAAGTGCCGCCCAGAGCCTGCACCCTTGACCCCCTCCCGTGCCTCAACCTCCTGCCCCAGCCCTCATCCTCCTCCAGCCCTCCGAACGCCTTGTTCCCAGCCCGGAACACCCTCCTGCACCCCCAATCCCTCATCCCCAGCCCCACCCCAGAGCCCCACACCCCCAGCCAGAGGCCTCATCCCACCCCACTCCCAACCCCCCTTGCCCTAGCCCTTAGCCCCCACTCCCACTCTGAACTCCTCATTTCTGGCCCCACCCCAGAGCCCACACCCCCTCCCACGCCCCAACCCCCCAACTTCGTGAGCATTTGCCCACCCCTGGTTTAACTTAAGGGAGTTGTGCCTCTGTAACTAAATAGTTTTAAAATTGATTTACTTATAGTGATGCCATCTTTCTAGCATAGACAAGTCCTTATTGTTTTGGCAAAGTGCTCTGAAGAGCTTTGGATTTGAAGTGATTATGTTATAAATGTAAATGTCTTCCCAGCTGGGGCTTAATGGATGTTGATAAAAGCACTTTGAGATCCTTGGGTGACAGGTGCTCGGTGAAGTACATGTTTGTCTGATGCAGCCAGGTGTCATGTAATTAAGTGGTTTTTATCCTTATCGGTGAAGCCACGACAAGCTTCATTTAGATGGCGTGCTCTGTGGGGCAAGAACTCTCTGTGTGGTGTGTGTTTGTACAATGGGAGCCTAATCCCTTTGTGGGTCCCCTGGATGGTACAGCTGTGTGACTGATGAACAATAATAACAAGAAACATAAAAGTGCAATGTTATTGTGTTAATGGGCACTCTGGAAAAACTTGGAAGGTGAAATTATTGGGGCAGAGGATCACTATTGGTGAGGTTCTTTCTTCTGTTTCATCGATCTCAAGGCAAGAAAGGGCTGCTGTGATAATCTAGCCTGACTGCCTGTGTAACACAAGCCATAGAATTTCATCCAATGGCTCCTTCATCTAGCCCCTATGTTTTAGAACAACATCCAGCCTTGATTTAAAGACTCCAAATGATGGCATGAAAATCATTTGCATTGGTTAATTTCCCTCCTTTTATTTCTAGTTTGAACTTTGCTAACTTCAGCTGCCAGCCACTGGATCTTGTTATGCCTTGTCTCGATGATTAAGCCAAATAGTCTATTTAGAAAGGCGTTACCGAGTAGACTTTAGAGGAATACCTACGGTGTCCCAAGTCTACACATCTGTTTGATAATCATGTGCTAGCTACTAAATCTTAAATAAACTAGAGTCCATTTTGACTTTTATTTTGATGCACCTGTCTAATGCACTAAGTAAAAAAGCCCTACTATTCTATTTAAAATGCATACAAAAATACAAACGGACCTGTTCTCAGTATGAACACTCTTAATTTTCAAAACCTATAATCCCACCCATGCTCACCCCATTCCACTCCCTCAGAGAAAGCCTGGGATAATAGACAGGTCTTGCATCAAACTGGGCTCTGTCATAGCAAGAGAGAGAAGGAGTGCATTCCAGAGTCCAGGATCCTCCCCTGAGAATGCTCTGCAGCAGCCCCCATCTTTGAGCATCCCTGCCAACCTCACCTGCTTCAATAGAGCGTATAGAGCTGGTGTACTGATGGCCAAACCTAGAATGATCAGCAAAAGTGATTTTTTCTTCTCTTTTGTCTTTGCTGTGTAGGGTCAAGCTTGCAAGTAAAAATAATAGAAACACGGTGAAGGAATTAGAAAGACTTTGGTTTGGGTCTTCAAGTGAAAATTATTCTGAAGGTGCCAGTTTCACTCTGAGTCTAGGACCTAAAGCTGAACAAGTTTCTTCTGTGGTGAAAAGCCCATTGAAATCACTGGAGAACTTGGTGCTAGATCCAAGGCTAGACTGCTTTCAGCAGAACATGCTGAGTCCCAAAATGATTATCAGTGACCAATCTGTGGATCTTAATGTCAAGGAGAGCAGCGAAATCATAAGGAGACAGATAGGAGGCACTCAGCATTTACAGTTAGCTGGGAAAGTCAGTTTGAGGAATAAGCCCTTCAGTATCAAGGACAAGATTTCCGAGTGGGAAGGGAAAAAGGAAACACCTTCTCCTCTGGTCAGTCGGAAGGAGGAAGAGCAAGGAGTTAAAGAGGAGCACAAGATGCCATGTGTGGTGGAGAAGATGAGTGGGGAAGTTTTGGGGCCTAGGAAAGTGGACACCAAGAGACTTATAACCTGGGAGTTGGAATGCAAAGGGATAGGCAAAGAGAATGAAAGAAGAGTGGGCACTTCAAAGAGCATGGGGCAGGGAACAGAGAGGAAAGTGGAAATGCAGGAGAAGGAAGAGGAGGTTGATTCCAGTGTTGGAAAATGCAAGGAGGTGAAAGGTGGTAAGTGGGAGGTCCAGAAAGAGAACCTTTCAGTACTGACTCAGGTCAAGAAACTGGAGCAGGCCTTGAAAGAAGGATCAGCAGAATTGCAGCCACAGTTGCCAGGTACTTATTATTCCCCACACTGTCTGCAGGAGAAGGCAGATGAGGGACAAACCTTCCCAGAGGACCAGGAAGGTGTTTGTGGCTCTGAACTCAATAAGAGGCTCCTCAGCTTAGACTCAGAAATCAGTGAGCCCATTTTTGGGACTCTGGAAGAGGTGAAAGCATCTCAAGTGAAATGCAAGGATCACAACGTGGAGAATGTGTACACAGAACCAGGGATACCGGAGAAGAAACCCTTCATCAACCCACTTCCAAAGCCCAGGAGAACTTTCAAACATGAGGGAGAAGAGGGATGGATTCCGGCAGCTAGAAATAAGAGAAACTTGCCCCCTCTGCCATCTATACCTCCCCCTCCTCTCCCTTCTTCTCCTCCCCCATCAGCTGTCAGCAGAAGACTATGGAATGGGAAACATAAGAATAATGCTGACCACAGGTATTCTGGCTTTACTATTCTAATGCTGGTACAGGAGTTCTTGATTAATTTGATGGTGGTGTACAGTTCTGCTTCTGAAAAGGGCCTCCACAAAAGTGGCATCATTGGGGTCGATGTTTATTGGGTCTCAACCTTGTTCATTAGTAGGAGGATGTCTTTCTGACTATCCGCTCCCTAAATTCACCCTGGGCTCTGAAAGTGAAGTAGTGTTCTTTCCGCCTCAGCAATGTCAGTGATCATGAGCCTGCAGGATATAGTCTGCTCTGTTACACCTGTGCAAACACTCAAGGCCGATAGGTTTCCACAGGCGTAATGACTTTGAGATGGAGATCCGATGACTAGTGACAATGAGTGAGAATGAATGATTCCAGCTTGACTCGCCGATCCCAGGATGAGTTCATGGTATTGCCAGTTTAAAGACAAAACAAACAATCTTTTTTGCTTGCAGAATGAGCACAGCTGATCAGAAGCCATTGAGAGATGGTCAGGGGGGACCTTGCCATGCCATTTTTACACTGTCACTTTTCAGAGGAGAGCTGCCCTTTCTGCTCAAGTCTGTTCCTTGTTTACTCATGTTTTGTTGGAGGTTGCTCCCCACCCCATCCCCTTTTGTAAGTCCAAATATTTGAGTGATGGGGGAAAACCTGCCTTAAAAATGTACTGTTCTTTTTGAGCCTATCCTCTGCAGTGGATCGACCTTAAAAATAAAAATTCCTGACTTCATTTGGACTGGGAGAGGGCTTTAAACCTCTCTCTGATCGACTGGCTAGGATGCTCCACTGCTGTCCCTTCTCATTAGTCAATGTTGCATATTGCTCTCCTGCACCACTCATAGGAGGCCTGATTTCTGACAATGCTTACTCAAGTTGAGTAGTAATCCGTGGGACTGCTTGTGGAGGAAGACACTACTTAGGGTATGTCTAGTCTGCAGTCAGAGGTGTGATTGCAGCACGGGTAGGCATATCCACGCTAGCTTTACCTGTGCTAGCAGAACTAAAAATAGCAGTGTTACTGGGGCGACATGGGCTTAGTGCGAGCTAGCAGTGCAAGTAGGTACCCGGGGTCCTTGGCGTGCTTGGACAGTCCACACTGAAGACTGTGCTGCTGCATCTACACTGCTATTTTAAGCAACAGAGTGTCCTGTGGCACCTTTGAGACTAACAGAAGTATTGGGAGCAACCTTTGTTAGTCTCAAAGGTGCCACAGGACCCTCTGTTGCTTTTTACAGATTCAGACTAACACGGCTACCCCTCTGATACTTGACTGCTATTTTAGCTGTGCTAGCGCAGGTATGTCTACCCGTGATGCAGTCAGATCCCAGATTGCCGTGTAAACGTGCCGTAGGGGTTGCAGACTGTGGCCCAGTGTTTTACATGTGTGTTAGAATCATTATACACTAAATAAACCATTGCAACCCTGACATTTGCTGACTAGTCCCAGTCTGGTAAAAACTGATTGTTGTGTCAACATTGCTTTATACGTTGTACGGGATGGATCTGTGGTGCACTGGCTCCTCCGTAGCTCATGTTGCTGGCTGAGTGACTTGCTGGAGATGAGTGAATGATATTGAATTATTGGACTTGTAAAGTCTGTTTATCTCTACCACTCTCCATCCTATTTCTCCCCCACCCCCTCCTTCTCCCCTCCCCTTCCCCCCCCGAATGGCACAGGAAGTCCTATGAGTTTGAAGACTTGCTGCAGTCGTCGTCCGAGAATGGCAGGGTGGATTGGTACGCTCAGACCAAGCTGGCCCTCACGCGCACTTTATCTGAGGAAAACGTCTATGAAGACATTCTGGGTAGGAGCTTCAAGAGGGGGATGGGGAGGAGTTGGACAACTAAAAAGACTTGGAGACCATCGATGAAAATATGTCACAGTCCAAGGCCTGACCTAGGAGAGTGTATTTATTAGGCAAGAGCATGCTGTGGTGCATCACACACAAAATATCAGCCAGCAGGAAGAAAAATATTGTGTGAACGGGTGCCTGTGAAATTAAAATATTGGGTCCCACAATCCCTGGGTTCGCGTTTGTGGCACTGTGATTTATTCCACCCTTCAGCGTTAGTGCAGGTGCCTGGGGATGGCTGAGATTCCATCAGCGCCATTCCCAGGCATGTTATTTTATTATCCTACACTTACATACACAGTGTTTTCCAGAACGTAGAGCAGAACACATCCCGTGTCCTGAAGAGCTTTGAGTCTAGCTGTCGCAGAGCTAGAGTTAAGTGAACCTCTTGGCAGAGTTTAGCTGGAGAGGAAAGAAATCAGTGCTGTTGTATCCTACAGAGGGGGGTCACGTTGTTTGGGATGAGAGAGAGCCACAGGAACCAGCAGGGCATTGCCATTTTGATCTTAGCAAACTCTCATGGTCTTTGGTTAGAGAGGTCTCACAAAGGATACGCATCCCCTTGGGATTTGCTACAGACAAGGTGGAGATGCCCTGTCCTTTCCCCGATCGGAAGAGATTGGCATTAGTTGTAAATTTTAAAACTGCCTACCTCTTTTGCAAGAGTTAGGGGGACCTTATGTGCCCTCTTTCCCCAGCTGGTTTGGGGGCCAAAGGACAGGGGATTGCCTAACAGCTGCTGGTCAAAGCCACTATGAAAGTGTCACCCTTCCAGCTGGAATAACATGGATCATATTACAGGGTTAAAGCATTGGCAAATCCCTCCATTCCTAAACAGCCACGCCTCTCTCCCCAAGCTGACAAATTTCAGAGTGGTAGCGGTGTTAGTCTGTATCAGCAAAAACAATGAGGAGTCCTTGTGGCACCTTAGAGACTAACAAATTTATTTGGGCATAAGCTTTCATGGGCTAAAACCCACTTCATCGGATGCATGGAGTGGAAAATACAGTAGCAGGTATAAATAGACAGCATATGAAAAGATGGGAGTTGCCTAGGGTTACCATATTTCAACAATCAAAAAAGATGACGGGAGGAGTCCCGCCCTAGCCCCGCCTCCGTCCTGCCCTAGCCCCGC